>NW_016157160.1:265009-280990 GCF_001687245.7 Rhagoletis zephyria | reverse complement strand
TCGAAAATACTCAAGTACTACCAGTAGAGTACTCTACTGTCAAATACCTTTTACTCGCAGTAGTTGCGGAAGGCAAAGTAAATACTCTACGCGTCTTGCTATTGATCGGTAGTTTACGTACGCTTGCAGAAACTGGTTTATGCTTACTCACACTTGACCCGAACGATGAGAGTAAAGGAGGGAAAGTATTTGCGCGGCGATCGGATGTCTTGTTAGGCCCTTTAAATGGAATTGCGCAGGAGTTTAAGTGTGTACATATACATTTTGAGTTGGTTTTTACGCACGCCGCACAGTGATCTGAGAAGCCATGTTTTACGCGAAAAATTAAAAGGGCTATTACGATTATAAATGCAGGATCGTAGTATTTTTGTTATGCTAAATCCGATTATGCCATACAATTTTTGGGTTGACAGTTGAAAGCTGTCAAATCAACTGCCGATGAAAATCTGAAATGAAATGAAACCACATATGTATTAGGTTCTTAGGTATGCTAGTCACGAATTTTATGTGAAATTAAAATTTTTAACATTTTATTTTAATATTGCTCTTGAGCTTTGCCGGCCGCTGTGGTGTATCTAGATCAGTGCATGAACGAAAGACACAAGATCACGCCTTCCCGAAAGAAAGAAAAAAGTTATTTTCTAGCTGTCGAAATCTCGACGCCATCTTTGTTGTAAGAAGTAAACAACGAAGAGAACAAAAAAACCGCGTAATTGTTGAACGCATGAATAATCATTTTTATTATGCAAATTCTTCTATAAATCATGTCGTTGAGTTAAATTATTCTTTACTTTATGTGTGCACACGTTGTCACAAGCGAAAATTAAGAAAATTGCAGTAAAAGCCACCACCATTTGTAAACAGCGAACAAATGTAAATAAACGGCAAATGTCAAAGTCGCCCAACTTTTTTCCTAAATGCGATTATAACGGGCTACTAAGAAGAAGGCGTGATCTTGTATTTTTAGTCCATGGATCAGTGCTAGCCAAAAAGAGAAAAGGCTTAAAATGAGAATGTATTAGTTATGTTACACAAAAATGAGAATATGTTGGTGGTTATACATGGAAAAAAATTTCTCTGTTGTATTATTTAATATAAAAACTTCGGTGTGTTATTTGGCGTTTTTTTCATTGCGCGAAATTAACATAAACGAAAAAAGTTGGTACAATTTTTTATGTACATACTTATTTTTTTTTTTGTATAATTTAAATGTGGATTTCGGAGCAAAAAAGCCAACACGCTTCGAGCACCCTGAATATTAAAAGAAGAATTCGTTAATTTCGAGTGAAAATTAAACATTTTCTTATTTTAAAATAAGGTAAAACTTAAAATTTAAAAACGATTTAAAATAACGACTAAACCAAAAGATAAAAAACAATACATATTGTATGTTTTAATTGAGGACTAGTCTGGTATTTAAAAAGAAAAAAAGTACATAATCACATAATCTACTCAGTGTACCTATGCTTGCTTGTAAGAATTAGAGGTTTACGCCGACAGGCTTTGCGGCGGCGGCGTGGTCAACTTGAAAATCGGCGGCGGCGGTGACGCCGGCGCTACTGCCCATAAGGTAGATTCCAAAGAGACATGAAGCTACTAATCTTATCATGTGATCTCGTCAGCGTTAGGCATTGGCCATGCCAATTCAGATTGTAATTGTTTTTAACTAATTCATTTAATTAATTTTAAATTAAAAATAGGTTACTTTCTACTTGAATTAAAATGTTGAGTGTCTTCCACTGATGGATGGGAAAACAGAAGAAAGTCCGACGTATATAAATACATCTCCATGTTCTCTACAAATCCATATATACTACTTAAATTTAAAGAAATAAAAAAATTTAAAAAGTTAAGTTATTGGGGTAATTTATGTCGGTATCAAAAATTTTTGCAATAATCTTATCATCCGTAATGTTAAATTAATGAGTTGTTTCGATTTTTTTCGGGTTATATATTGAAAACAAGGTTTGATCAACTTCCACCAGAACGGGCCTTTCTGACCCACGGTTTAAAAAATGGCTGGTGGTTAAAATATCCACTAAAATATTAAGCGCCAAATTTTTCTAAGGAGAACTAAATGTAATGAAAAATAATAGTAACTTTTACGAAAAAGTGGGACTTTAACCCTGTTTAGAAGACACTGCGATGCGCGGTAGCAAACGCTTCCTGGGATTTGACCACCATTTAGGAACAGGGCTTCCAACTATACTTAGCTATGAAGTGCCATATTGAGGATAAAAAAGTGCCAAAATGTGCCAAATAGAAAAATAAAAGTGACAAAAAGGTGCCATCCTTTTTAATCCTTCCCATTTAGCATTCAAATTAGAATCACATATCTAAAACAAAAGTGCAATGCCAAAGTAATATAAACCAGTTGTATACACTATAGAAATTAGAAATTTTTAGTTGAGAAAAAGAAGTACACGCAAAGGATTTCACAAAAATGTACTGAAATATTACTATTTTTCAAAAGAGTCATTTTGGCACTTTGTGCCAAATTGAAAAATTAAGTGCCATTTGAAGTAAAACAGGGCCAAAAATGGCACGGTTTGAGCCAAGTTGGCAGCCCTGCGTAGGAATGCTAACGTAATTTTCACACAGCTACCTAGTACTTGTATACGTCTGCGTGACCCCAGAATGAAATAACTTACGAATGTAAAAATTAGCAAAAAAAGTGGTTGCTTTTTATTAAGTGTTTAAAATATTAACAAAAAAATACACAGGAAAATCAACTTGTCTTTGTTTAATCTCCAATAATTAAGGATTTAGATGCAATAAGGGCGCTTCTGTTAGAACTGCTTTCTCAGATATTGGCGTTAAATATTTTGATGGGTTATAACTTTCTTGTTGTTGTAGTATACAAAAAAGTAATATTGTGGTTGTTTTGAAAAAAAATTGCGAGAGAATTTAATTTAACTGAAATAAACGCTTTCGATCGAAAAACGCGTTACCTATGTTTTTTCTGAGTTACACTTTTTTGGAAATGTTCAGTTGCCCAAATTATGCAAAAAAAACTCCTTTAAAAATGTAATTTTCTTTGTGTAAAATAGTGTTTTTTATACGAGTAGTATTTAGTTCCTTCAAGCGATGTATTTCAATGTGCATACATCATGAAAATTTTGTACAAAATTCCTAAGGCGCCGAACGCCGCCACCGCCGCGCCGATATTTACGTAATTCGGCGGCGGCGTGTGAGAAATGGCAAAAAACGGCGGCGGCGGCGTGGCTCGGCAGCGTATACCTCTAGTAGGGATGCAAACGATGCATCGATGTTTTCAAAAACATCAGGCAAATCTTAAAGTAATACCTTTCTTAAATTGTATTTAAAAGAACATATGATTGAGGAGCGCTTGTTCTCGGAAGCTGGTGCAATCATTATTCAGGATAGAAGCAGGCTTTTGGGGGCTAGATTATCAAACCTTCTTTTCTGAACTCATTTCAAAATATTTATTCATGTTTAAATAAATAAGATTTACATATTTAAGATACATCATAATTATAGCAACATACTTATACTTGTATTGAAATATGCTGCTAGAAGGAAGTTTCTGTATGTACATAAGGGATGTTAATCCCGGAATCCCACACTTTTTTAAGTCCCGAATCCCGGGATTTTCGGGATTTGTAATTTGCAATGGTGGCAACAATAGAATGCCTTATGTTGACCAGTTTTCGCTATATTTCTTTTGTTTAATATTTAATTTTTTTTTTATATATGTCTAAAAATTGTGTTTTTAGCTTTTCTCTCTGAAGCCAAGATTTTATAAAAGGACTTCGAAAATTGAATAATATGAGTAATCTAGAAAATGGTTTAAAAAATTTATTGAAGTGTACTTAGGAAAACAGTATGGGTATCAATTTAAAAAGAAAATTCTATAGAGAAAAAAACAGATTAAATTTTTCGGTGCATAAGGTGTTGCAAATGTCCTCAAAAATTGTATCTTTGAATATCCTTGAAATTTTGCAATATTTATTTTGAAAAAATTATATGTTACGGACTGATATAAACTCGACAACATCGTCGAATATAGTCCTTCTAACTTTATTAGCTTAAAAAAACTAAATTGATTAAAAGGGCATTTCAATACCCGAACCCGAAAAATTTTAATTTTTTAAATCCAACAGAATTTTCTTTTTCATTTGGTTTCCGTTTTTATTCTACGTTACACTGAATTTTTGAAATAATTTTTTAGAATCTATAATATTTTTGAAATTTTAAGTTCTAGTTAAAAAAATTCTAAAACTAAAAACGCAATTTTGCTGTATTTGGCCCATAGTGTGTCAGATTGCTTGGTGTGTTTTGAAATTTCTTTGTTTCAAACTGGTTCAACCTTTTTACTCAGAATTTTTAGAAACAATTTAGGTACGCAATTTTATAAGTATTACAGGAGGATAAATTGCAAGTTTCATGTGACTAAAAGTAACGTTGATTTTTTATAATATTTTTGCTGGAGGTGTCACGCATTTTTTTCCATGCAAAGTATGTTCGGCAATTTGTTTATATGGAAGAAAATTCCCAGCATCGTTTAAAAAATTCCAAAAATCAACATCTCAAAAAATATAGAAAAATGTTTTTTCTTAATAGCGATCGTCCCTCGGCAGGCAATGGCAAACCTCCGAGTGTATTTCTGCCATGAAAAGCAGCTTCTCATAAAAATACAATCGCCGTTCGGAGTCGGCGTAAAACTGTAGGTCCCTCCGCTTTGTGTGACAACATCAAGGCGCACGCCACAAGTCGAAGGAGAAGCTCGGCCCAACACTAACATATGTGTAAGCGCCAATCTATTATTATTATTATTATTATTATTGTGAACTTCTTTCAGCCACACAATACATATGTTGACTTAAGTCTTTTTTGCATCGAGCTTTTTTCGGCATGCCTTAAGTTCTTTTATCAGATATGTACACGCTAAAGTATTGTTCAATGCGTATAAATTTAATTACTGTCTTTTGTTTTGTTACTAATGAAATATTTTTCAACTTAAATAATAAAGTAGGTTTCAAGCCCATTTCTTTATTATTTATTATATGGTAGGACAGTTTCTCAAACTATATTGATGCGATTTTTTCATGTTATGTTGTTGGAAAATAATGAATATCTAAATCCCGGAACTAATCCCGGGATGAACGATGTCCCGAAAATCCCGGGATCGCAAAAATTGAAAAAACTAACATCCCTAATGTACATACAACGCTGGCGTTCAAACGTGAGTGTATACTGAGTTTTGTTCAATATTTGTCGTTTTTTAAGTAAAATTTTTTTGTTATTTTTTTTTATAAAAATATGGCTCATTCCGTAACCAGTAGCCCGTTTTTGTAACTTTTCTATACCCATTATTTCTCTACTGGTAGAGAAAATACGTCACTCTCACCTTCTAATTAGCAGTAGAAAACAGGGCGGCGAATTCAGAACTTAGAAAAATTTAACAAATTTTCATCTAAATTTTGAACTTTTTATTCTGTATATTTAAAAAAAAATCTGGGTATTTAATTCTAATAAAACAGGGGAGAGTTTTAAGCGGCTAAAAATCGCTTTGATTTTTAATGCTTTTGCGTCTTTTTATATATATAAAAGGTGCAATTTATAATAACTGGCATTGTTTTTTTAATTTTGTTTGCAAAAGGTCTTTCACATTTAATTCTACAAGAAATTTACTTGTATATGGTAAAATGTGCAAAACCCCGTCAGCAAAACCAATTCGTTAAAAATCAAGGCGAATTTTAGCAGCTTTTTCTAAAAATTTAAATAAAAAAATTCAAAATTAAAATAAAGATGTGTTGAATGTTTCAAAGTTTTGTATAAAGTTATGGTTTGTAGCGGACATGTGATTCTAGTTCTTTCGAGTTTAAAAAATATTTCAGGCTACATTTAATTTCGTGTAGTAGATGAGAAATTAAAACATCGGGAAAACATCGATGTATCCTTTATATAACCGATGTTTTTTAACATCGATGTTTGTTGTGGGAACATCGATGTTTTCAAACGTGCNTGTAAATACTGTACGTTAGTTTTATTAATTAGTTTTAAAACTTTAATCCTTATTTGCATTTGCCAGCTTTGGGAGATAAGTTCATGCGGCACTCACGTCTCTTATAGGTGTACTTTTTCTTAGACTTTGTATAAAAAAAGAGAAAAAAAACTGTATAGGTTTGGTCGTATGAATGCCCTCCTAGTCACCGGTTCGGAGTCTTTTCGATTGCTGAGTATGAGGCCTTATGTTGGACAAAAGAAGGAGTACAAAGGACCCAAATGGGGGAAATTAGCCTATATTTATAGAAGATATGTAATAAGGTAACCGACGAAGACTTGCGTGACGCTAGCCAAATGATATCTATAAAGGTCCATTTTAGGTGGGACAATTATTATTTTACACCCTGTATATGATAAAATATTAATAGCTGGAAAACGGAGAACAAAAGAAGTACAAAACTAATAAAGGAGTACATTTCCATACATTTTTTTTAGTACAAGGGAGTACATTGCAATAAAAAGGAGTACGTGTACTCCCAAAAGTAGTACGTCTGGCAACCCTAGTCATAAGTAAAAAAGTAATTTCTCCGTTTTTGCCAAAGGTCCAATTTCGAACTTCGAAGGCCCATAGCTCGATTTCGGAGGCTAACTTCGAAAAACTTAGAAATTACTTTTTTAATTATGACTCAATCTCTTAAAAAAATTGTTTTGGTCCAATACCCAACCGAGTGCTGTAGTGTAATTTTTAAGAAAACTTAAAGAAAATACTGATCGTTTTTCTTTTCTGGCTTCGTTCTGTTTCATGAGTTTTTGGTAATCTTTGCTTGGCCCCTGATCTCTATATTCAAAATAAAGCAGTGCAATTAACTGGGTTGTGCGGGTCCCGAGAGAATTGAAAAATTATGTGTTTATCATTAAGGTAAAAATACCACTTTTGGAACGAGTACCAGTTTTAAAACAATATTATACATTATGTAGCAAAAAAAGAATTAAGCCGCCCTGTGAACACACGTGAGTACGATTTTCCTGCAACATCGTGAGCACTTACAAAATTGCGCAATTATTGACCGTATCTGCGTCCGCATCATTGCGCAATGATTGATCAATTTCGTTATTTTTCTGAAAAATTATATTTGTAAAAATTCAAAAATTTTCCACTTCNCGTGACGCTAGCCAAATGATATCTATAAAGGTCCATTTTAGGTGGGACAATTATTATTTTACACCCTGTATATGATAAAATATTAATAGCTGGAAAACGGAGAACAAAAGAAGTACAAAACTAATAAAGGAGTACATTTCCATACATTTTTTTTAGTACAAGGGAGTACATTGCAATAAAAAGGAGTACGTGTACTCCCAAAAGTAGTACGTCTGGCAACCCTAGTCATAAGTAAAAAAGTAATTTCTCCGTTTTTGCCAAAGGTCCAATTTCGAACTTCGAAGGCCCATAGCTCGATTTCGGAGGCTAACTTCGAAAAACTTAGAAATTACTTTTTTAATTATGACTCAATCTCTTAAAAAAATTGTTTTGGTCCAATACCCAACCGAGTGCTGTAGTGTAATTTTTAAGAAAACTTAAAGAAAATACTGATCGTTTTTCTTTTCTGGCTTCGTTCTGTTTCATGAGTTTTTGGTAATCTTTGCTTGGCCCCTGATCTCTATATTCAAAATAAAGCAGTGCAATTAACTGGGTTGTGCGGGTCCCGAGAGAATTGAAAAATTATGTGTTTATCATTAAGGTAAAAATACCACTTTTGGAACGAGTACCAGTTTTAAAACAATATTATACATTATGTAGCAAAAAAAGAATTAAGCCGCCCTGTGAACACACGTGAGTACGATTTTCCTGCAACATCGTGAGCACTTACAAAATTGCGCAATTATTGACCGTATCTGCGTCCGCATCATTGCGCAATGATTGATCAATTTCGTTATTTTTCTGAAAAATTATATTTGTAAAAATTCAAAAATTTTCCACTTCTCTGAACATTTATTTTGTGCTTTGTCTACTTCAGTACATACTATTTTAGTATGTTCTTCACGATATACATATGTTGAAAACCAGATACATAGCAACAACGAGATCACCAGATTCACTTAAATGTTTCCTTTTTGCTGTAAAATTGAAGACGTATGAAAACTAAAACAGAATTGTTATTTTCGTCAAATATTTACTAAATAATCATGAAACTTTACCGACCTATTCATTTCTGTGCGCTTTACATCTGTACATGTGAAAATGAAAATCAAAGTTACTTCTTCCAAGTAACCGATGCCAGATTGGAGATTTATTAGGCACCTTTTTAATATCTTTTAGCGAAAAGTTACTTTGCCATACTTATCACTTACAAAGGATTTTAACAAAAGTTTGTTGATTTTTGTTAATTAAATCATTTATTTCAAATAAAGTTTTATTTATTTTGAAGATAAATCTAATGTGTGGAAAGTGAAACAAAATGAAGTGACGAAGTGAAGGCTTCCAAAGTTAAGTGAAAAACTTCAATTGAAGTGACAGCGGCAGCACTCTTCGGGTTTAATACGTGTAAGAAGCCGATTGTGTACACGTGAAAAGCCGAATATAGTTCGTTTCCCAGGAAAGTGTTTGGAGGGCAGTGATGCTCTAAGAATATTTCTGCAAAAAAATGTCACTTAAATCTTTTAGGTGGTTACGTTAAAATTACGTGATTGGCGGAAACTCTAACTCGCGCACGCTCACGCCAGCCAAAGTTTCAGTCACGCACGATCACGGAAGTTATCCGTGAAAAAGCGTGACACGACGTGTCAAGTGGAAGATCACGTGTTTTGTCCATCTCTACTAGAAACACTAAATTTATGATATCAATTTCGTGACGAAAGCTATACGCATTTTTTTAACTGCCTTGGAAGCTGACAGGACACATTTTTATTCATTCGAATCGTTGCTAAAGTTCTGTCTGTTCATTATTGTGTTTCCAAAAGTAGACGGAACTCTGCAACATTCCTAATAAATAAAAATATTTCCCGTCAGTTTCCAAGGCAGTTAAAGAAATTAGTATATTTAATTTTCGTCACGAAATTGATATCATAAATTTTATGTTTCTATTCCAGCTTTCGTCACTCGAAAATTTTACCTCAAATAGAGTTTTATTTGATATCAGTTATTTTGGGATAGCCAAATTAAATTCAACGAAAATCGATTCAATAAACTTGAAATTTTATTTTTCTCAAATAAATTGCCAAAAACACTATCTAAATCTAAACGATTTATTCAAGTCTATGTGTCTATTGAAATATACAATTTTTCGAATACGAAATAAAGCAGCAAAGAATAATAACATCATTTGTATCCAAACAATTTAGAAATTAGAAAAAATTAATTATGAAAAATGATAAAAACTTATCAATTTTGTACCAACAATAGTAGTTTAATTTTATTAAGGTTTCAACCAGTCAGGGTTGCGTGATTTCAAATCCGCTTTTAATTAACAAATATATTTGATTTTTGATGTGGTTTGTTGACCAAATAAAAGTTAAGTTTTATTTGTGACTAGCCGGCCTTGTTTCAGTGTTGCCGTTTTAGCCCTTTGGTGGCTAGATTTAGCTACCACATATTTTTTTTTTGCCACATAAATTTAAAATTGCCCCTAGCCCTTTTTTTAACCCTTTGGAGAATTTATTCATAGTTGGCATGAAAACATATATGAGACATTCTTTTTTATTTAGCTCGGACGGATTTCGTAAAAAAAAAATATGTCATGTCACCAATTCGCTTCAAATTTTTTTCTTTTTTTTCTTCGGAGATATGATCTGTCAAAGTTAGAATTTTTTCGTGATTCTGACGAATCATGTACTTCTTCAAATCGTTATATCTCGGGTTGTGCTGATCATAGAGACTTCATCTTAACGTCATTTTAAAGCTATGAAACGGGCTTACCATTTCTATATATAAGGTGGTCAAGATTGTCCTAAAGCTAACTTAGCTATTAACAGCTGAACTTTTTGAAGTTGATTTGCATAGTGAAGACCAGTAAATTAGGGATTTAAAATTATACCATCGTAATCCTTGTTTAATTCTCTATAAACAACGTGGTTCAAAAAAGGGGGTTTTTCAAGAACTATTTGTAAAATATTTTTCTTTATGACGAGATGGTTTATTTTGTATCAACAATTATTTGTAATTTTTTTTCTTAACTTATGTTGAGATATATTTGGTAAGTGTCGGGTTTTTGCAAAAAGTAAAATTGTATTGCGGATTCCGATATATTATTTGTATTGCAAGACTTTTCTTTAAGGCGGCAAACCCATAGAAATGTGCGTGTCAATTGCAGAACTAAAATTAGCAAAACGCAGATTTTATTGCGGATTTCGGCGAATATCGCTTTGCTAACAATATTTGTTCCTCAACGAATTTCCTCGAACACGTGTTAGCTTATTTCATGTATAGAACCCATAATAAAATTTGAAGCCAATCGAAAGTGTGACACCAAATTTGGTGTCCGATATGAAAAAGAATGTCTCATTTACTTAATTTGATCTATTTTTTTTCATTTATGTAAGAGATGAATTTTTAAACTAAGATAGACTGATATACATATATACAAATATGTATTGTATGTTCCTTACGTTTTATAGATACATACGGTAACGGTTAACGATTTAACTATAGTTTAAAATAGATAAGTTTACGGCACTTAATATACTTAATTTGTTAAATGGCCCATCAAGTCTATTGACCGTGTATGTTCTTGTGGTGTGATTGTGCCAGCTGCTGGTGCGACTTCAAAAACTATTTGAAAATTGTATGGTTGTACTAGCATGCTGGTGTCGTGAGTGGTGAAATTAGCTAAATTTTCTAAGTAAAAAGTTTTTTTTTGCGGAAATTTCTTGCACTATATGAGTCAAACCCGTGTTTTTGGAAGATTAAGTTCCCGATATTGCAGTTGTTAATTTAAAAAAAAACAATGTTTAACAAAATAATAGAAAAATTATGAAAATTCGGGTGTAATCATTTCGAACTTTCCTCGACCTCATTTGTAAAGAAATGAATATTGTACCAGCATGCTGGTAAGTTATATGCTTCGAGCCTGATGGTACAATCACTTGATGGAGCCAGCAAGCTGGTGTCGTATATTTCCCCTTTTATGCAAAAAGGGTTTTGGTTGGATAAAATATTAGCTTTTTTTCCAGAGTTCATTGTTTTTCTATACCATTACTTATTGAAAATGTTTGCGTGTATACTTATATATGTATTTGTAAGTAAACAATTTTAGCTACCATTTTTGGCCACAACGACTTTTTTAGCCCCTTTTTTAAAGGATTAATTTGGCTACCACTAAAAATAATTCGCGGCAACACTGCTTGTATGCGCGAGGCTTCGCCACGCGCTGAAATTGTAGATATTAAATAAGATGCGATTGACAACTAAACAGGTTGCAACCCTACTAAAAAATAATATATTATTGCGCAGGTCAAGCCTTTTCCTTTGACACCTTATTTTTTTAAATTGAATGAACTATGCAAGTTTAATGTCATTAACAAAAAATGCCCTCGCGTATTATACTTACATAATTATTAAATAGGTGGCAACCCCACTCAAACAAAAATAAAAACTTATTGCACATGCAGAGACCATATCTTTTCAGTTGCTACCTCAGTTTTTAGTCCAACAAATGGTGAAGAACTTACAATTTTTAAAAAGTGGCAACCCCACTCAAACAGTAAAACATTATTGCACATGTAGAGGCTAAGTCTTTTCGTTTGACAGTGACGGTGCAGAATCGATGCCTACGCTTATTATGATTGAATATAGTAATTTTATTAAGAGGTGGCAACCCTATACAAAAAAAAAACATCAGTGCTTTTCTAGAGGCCAATCCCATTCATTTGACGCCTCATCTTTTGTAATACAATGAAAGGTGCGGATCTTATAGTTTTTTAGACAGGTGGCAATGTATTAAAATTCTAAGTAAAAAGGTCACTCTCCTGTCGATACAGAGTATATTAGAGAAAATCTCTTCAAAATCCGTTCAGTAGTTTTCGAGATTACCGCGTACAAAGAATCTCGTCTTTCCTTTATACCAGTGATTTCCAAAGTGGTCTACGGTGACGTGAAAAAAATATGGGGGTCCATGAGTTGTAAATGGGGGTCCACGAAAATGTATCTGGTTTCGATGTAGAGAACCAAAAGGGTTGCTTGATAGCCTCTTTATTTAACTTTATTTTTTTTGAGTGGTGTATAGTGTTCTTGAAGCACTGCTGCACTTACCGTCACTTTGTGTTTTCACGCGTGGGGAAACCTTTAAGGCCACCTGCAGACTAAAGAGAACCGGATGCTGGCACTTGTGTCTTTTCAATGCTATAGGATAGTACGCCACCATTACATTTGTTGAAGAGATTTTATAATTTTATATCGCTGAGACCAGACATTGTCGAATCTTCACTGATGGCTCCAAAACGGACTCTGGGTCATGATCTGGGGTCTTTTTCGAGGTTAATGGAGATAAGCTTCACTTTTCTGTAGTCTGTAGGGGAATATGCTTCGGTCTTCCAGGCTGAGGTAATTGCAATACTCAAAGCCATGGACTACGTGGTGGAACACAGGTGGAGGGGAAGGAGTTTACGTGACTGCAGTGACAACCGAGCTGCACTTAAGGCATTGACCAGCCCTCTATTTAAGTACTTCCAAACTAATTCGGAAATGCAAGTCTCGACTAAAATATGATGGTGAACATAACGAGGTTGTTGTACTCTGGGTGCCAGGTCACTCTGGAGTACCTGGTTATGAGACATCTGATCATTTGGCCAGAGTGGGCTCAGACCAGGCATTCCTCGGTCCGCAACCAGTTTTAGCACTCCCACCTTTGGCAATCGAAGCCACCATCAGAAACTCAGAAATGACTGAGAGACATCGAGGGGATGCGGGTGGGCAAAACCTTCAATCTCACAAGGTCTATCTAAGTTTTTGCTCTCACTGAGCACACGACACTGCAGACAACTTGCTGAACTGCTGACTGGTTACTTCAAGTGGCACACACACCTGACTGTGATAAGCGTAAATGACAAGTCCATTTGCCCATCTTGCCTTGAAGAAGATGAGACGGTGGAACACTTTTTGTGCATCTTTCTTGCTTGTTACCGATTTTTTTTTTAACTCGTTCTTTTCTCTCTTGTCAGTTTCTGAATTAAAAGTTTGGCGTAAAAAGCTTAGCCGTTTTGATGTTTTAAGTTTTGCGTTTTAAAAATGTGATAAATATTTTTCATCTGGCTTTAAAACTCGGTGCGATAAAAATAAAAATGATGCCATTAACACAAATAAACTATCTTACATATACCCCACGTGCAAAGTCAAGAGTGAGCCGAACATTTATTTATTTATTTATTATTAATCAACAACAAACAGGATGTTTACAGGCTATATGATAGTTAAATACAAAGACCTTATGACAAGAGGCTTACAAGTAGATTCTTAAAAGTAGACTTAGAGTATGAGAAATAAAACTCTAAGGAAGAAGAATACGCAAACTGTGCTAGCGTCCTCCTAAAAGAAGCATTCATCCCATAGACAGTTTTAGCTATACCCACGAAAAACAATTCATTACAGCGGAGAATGCGTGAGGGAACATTAAAATTAATTTTCATGAGCAGGTACGGACAATCTATTGATCCCGCACAGATATCAAAGACAAAACACATCGACAACATAGCACGCCTAGACTCTAAGGACATGAGGTTTATTAGTAAGCAACGAGAGCGATAGGACGGAATGGGATCTACAAAATTCATCGAGCGCAAAGCAAAGCGCACAAAAGCTCGCTGAACAGACTCTAATCTATTAACATGGACTGCATGAAACGGTCTCCAAACGAATACCGCGTATTCTAACCTGGACCGAACTAAGGACGAGTACAACAGTTTGAGAGTATAGGGATCAGAAAACGAAGAGCAGTTTCGACGAATAAGGCCAACATAGCGAACGATTTAGAAACAATATAATTTATGTGAGTTGTGAAGTTGAGCTTGGAGTCAAAATAGACGCCCAGGTCTTTACATTCACTTATTATCTTTAGCGGCGAGTTTGAGATGCAGTAAGATGTTGGAACAATACTGAAAACTTTCGCATAAGAAGAATAGTGACATTTACTAATGTTGAGGAACAAACGATTACGCACACACCAACTATATAAGTTATCCAACTCACACTGGAGAATGGATGAATCTTCTGGAAATTTAATTTCATAATAAATATTCAGGTCATCCGCGTATAGAAGATAATTACACTTGGAACAACATGAGGAAATATCATTAATGAAAAGGACAAATAGTAACGGGCCTAGGACACTACCCTGGGGAACACCAGAGGAAGCAACAAAAGAGTAAGACGATACAATATCGAGTCGAACGACACATTGTCTGTTATCTAAATAGGAAGTTGTCCACTTTAGAAATTGGCAGCTAAATTAGTTAAGGTAGATCTGCCCGGAACAAAGCCATGTTGATTAGGACATATCATATGTTTGACGGCAAAGTATATTTTGTCCTTAACTATGCACTCAAACAGTTTAGAAACTGTGGTTAGCTTGGAAATTGGCCTATAATTCTCAATATAATTTTTATTGCCGCTTTTAAGGATAGGCGTAATAAAAGTCAATTTCCAGTCATCAAGGAAGACTCCAGCAGCAAGTGACATGTTTAAAATGTGCCATAGAGGCTTAATCAAGGCAGGGCAACTTTTAATTAGAACGACCGGTAAGCCATCAACATCTGTATTAGTGGATGGCTTAAGCTGATTAATGCCATCAATGACATCTTCGACAGTCAAATCTAATTTCCCGAAGTTGATAGAAGTATCTGAATTAAACAGGAGATCTCCAGGGACAAAGCCATGATCAGCATTGTCTGAAATAAAATTCGAAGAAAAAAATTTGGCAAACAGATTAGCAGCATCAGAGATGGAATTAGCTGAAACCCCTTTAAGATGAACCAACGCAGGTATATTTGAGCAGTTTTTCATAGCTTTTATGTAACTCCAAAAGGCCTTGGGGTTACATTTAATATTCCTTTCCATATTACGAATATAATTTCGATGCAAAGACTTGTTCAGCTTGTTGAATTTACCTCTGTAAGACACATACGGCTCACGAAAATTAACATCATTAGAATGCTTTTGCTTTTTATAAAACTTATTCTTCAAATTCCTTAGTCGTTTGAGTTCTCTAGAGAACCACGGTCGCTTCGAAGGTTTAGCACTTAACATCGGGATGTGAGTTATGAGGTGGGTTTTGTCGAAGGCTGAGGTATGCTCAGCCGCTCCAGAGTCCAGCGAAGGTCCCACTAATCCCCACCAAATAAAACACAATGATTTGTGTATTAAGTCGAACACACCCACACGCACACGAGGCTATCCAGAAGGCTGGCAACTTGCCGTGCAGGTGAGAGCGGAAGGTAAAGAGAGAGAGCCGGCAGTCGGTGTCGGAGATTATTCGGCGGGTAATTGTACGGCGACGGGAGTGCTACTAGTGACAGCAAGATTGGCAGTGGTACGCGTCAGTCGTAGCGAAGAGCGTGGCAATGAGAGCAGTCGCGGTGGTTGTGACGGCGACGGCGATGGCTGCGACGGCAGCCTGCAGTTCCCTTGCAGTGGTGGTGGCAGCCTTAGCGGTGACGTTGGCCGTGGCCCATATAATGGTGAGGGCGGCAGCGATGGTGTTGTATGCGGCCCTGACAAACATTGACAAATACATAGTTTAGGAAGAGCCTGCCTGAAACTAAACAAAAAAGCAAATAAGCAAATGGATGTATAGAATTGACAACAACAACCACGCTGTCGAGTTTAAATAGTGGCAAATCAGTTGCACTTGATAGTAGTTCGTTGAATAAGGAAAATGAATTAGCAACAAGAGTTTACGGGATGTACATAGCTCAGTGGTTAACGCTTCTGACTTTGAACATCGAATATGCAGGTTCGATCCCTGCTGAAGTCTAGAAAAAAGAAGTCTGATGAGGAGATGTGGTGATCTCCGAAATAGTGCT
>NW_016157160.1:245225-264446 GCF_001687245.7 Rhagoletis zephyria | reverse complement strand
ATGTTAACAAGCCTCAATAACATTGACATAAACAATTTTGTACAAATTCTTTTAATAATTTATCTTAAAATGCCGAAAGAAATCAAAAAAACGTAAATTCGTCAGACTTTGGCAAGAAATTTTTAAGCAAGATTTGCTAATGGTGGAGATTTTCGGGAAAAATGATGGTTAGTATATGCGTATAGCACATTGACGACGCGCTCTATAATTTAATAGCTTATTAAAATCTATTGCATTCCAGAAAGTCAACGAAGAAATGAGTAGGAAATAATGGATGAATTAGCTCTTCTTGAGGTTTTTTCTAAACAGTTCAGATATGGGTGTCCATCATGATACACAAAACAAGGTAGTTCCATTGTCACTTTTTCGTCGCCATATTAACAACCTGACAATTAAGCAGATTGTGACATTTCGTGCTACCATACCCAATATCTAAAATCCTTCAAATTTTCTTATTAATTTTTTGTCGATTTAAAAATCTTTGTTCTTAAGCATAGTATTTAATTCCTGTTTCACGTGAAAAAGCTGTTAAAGTGCATATAAAATTTGTTTCTGTGAAATAAGTGTGAAATTCCATAACATTTCCTCGGCAAAGTAGTATTCTGTTCACGCTGTGAAAAAGCTTGCAACATTTTTGCAACATGAAGCTAGCAACACAATTTTCATGACATTTTTAAATACACGTGTACATATTAAATTGTGTGAAAGCTGACAGTTTATAGAATTCAGTAGCGGCGAAAACAAAGGGGGGTTAAGTGGTTAAACCTTACCCAAGCCGATCGTAAAACTTGCGACGCAATTTCAGCTTATGCCTGTCGGTATTGGCAAGAATTTAATCCCTCAAGGTTTAACTTAACATGGTTCTTGGGATACACCCTGTGATCATGTTACTTTCCAGAAGGTGTCGCGCCCGTTTTTCTCATCTCTCATCTTCATCTCTTTCTGCGTCACCAGAATTTTAGTTTATATGGCTTATACCGCTAGCTCTCGTAGCTGGATACGAGATCGTTTTCATATACCCCCATCTTTCATAGATTTGGGATTGATTTCATTTACCTCTATTCCAGTTCTACGGTGGCACGCTGCATTTTTCAATAAACCCATATTTCTCCATGAGCTTGAGATTGACATATATCCATACCAAGTTCCAGGACTCTACCATAAATACTTTCAGAGATATGCACTATGAAAAATTCGATTTGTATGTGGGTGTGGAACCCCCCTTTAGATATCGGTTTTGTTTTAGCCTATAACCATTCTTGGAAAATTTGTGTCCGAAATTTAAAAAAAATCGGTGTAGCCGGTATGGGCATTGTGACTCCTCAAGAGAAATGAACTAATGATTGCATAAAATGACGTCATAGTTGACCAAAAAAGGACATTAGACTTCATTCTCTCAACTTCTCAGAATGTAGAAAAGCTAAGAAATATATAATAAGATAGTATATATTAAAACAGCCTCCAGAACATTTACCAAAAGCGCCCCTGAACTACACAAATCAGGTTGATTGAAAATTTGTTTTTATCTATTTATTTTATACTTCACTTTTGGGTGTGTAAAAATTTCATGTGAAACAATATGTGTTGCTGGAAAAATTTCACGGCCCATGGTTCCAAAGTAAATTCCATTTGCTGTTAAATGGACAAAGACAATATGTATTAAATAACACATCGAAATGTATAATTTCAGTGTCTGAATTATATCAGAATCATCGTATCCGATAAAGAAAACTACATTGTGAAACAATCAGATGACATGAGGACACTAAAAAAATTTTAAAATATGTTCATGATAATGATTTGGCAAGTTGTTATCGAATTTAATGTAAAATTTAAACATTTTTAAGATAAGATATTAATTATTTTTAATAGGTAAATATTAACACAACTATTTTATTTATAATCCCAAATTTGGGATAAAAAATCTCCCACACCAAAAAACTTACAATTGGGTAACGCCGCTTCGAATTTTTCACAATTGAGCAATTGTCAAAAATCTGCTTTTTAATCAAAAAGTTGTTTATTGAAACTACCTTCTTTTTTGTATCATGGGTGTCCATTCATTCATAACTTTGTTCCGAAATCCCATAACTTTTTAATGAGTGTATTGCCAAACCTGGACGAAACCAGATTCCGACAAATTACGCGTGTCAGCAGGGCCACATTCAAAGTAATTTTAGATTTAATAAAAGATGACTGAGTATTCAACGGACCTCGTTCATGTATGCAGTTTTCAGTACAAACGCAGCTCGCAGTTGTGTTATACCGATTAGGTTCAAGTGGAGAAAGAGGAACAATTTCCAAAATTGCAAGCTTGTTTGGCGTAAGTGATGGTGGAGCAATACAGGTAAATAATGTGGTGGATGATGACTTTAGAAAACTTGGCATATTTTATATATGTATATACATACTTACATTCTTCAACACATTATGACCAATAGAATTTTCGACGCTGTATCAACCCATACTTACTTATGAAATACCAATATCAAAATGAGCACACAAGAACCTGCTATGTTAGTCGTCTTTATTGCGCGTACCACCTGCCCCGGTCGCTGTTCAACATCAACTAACTCTAATTACACTTCGCTCTCCTAGTTCTAATTCTAGCCCTCTGCTGCTGTTCTCCACATCCCTTCTTTTTTTCCAGCTTCAGGCGAAGGTTTGGACGAACGACTGGAACTTCATCTCCGGGTACCTCAGAAGAAGGGACACTCACCGCGGTCGAGGTTGACTGCAAGTCCAGTGACGAAGAATCTGCTGTTTTCTGATCGACATCTTTCATTGCACCAGCCGGTACCCTTTTGACGTGTTTAATGTTTCTTCTATATATTTTCTCACCATCCGAAATCGTAACCTCACTTCCGCTCCTTTCTACAACCGTGTACTCCGTTGGGTCAAACGTGGGTGTAAACTTATGTGGGAAAACAACATTTTGCATAAGGACCTTGTCTCCCCGTTCTATATCGGATTCTCTAGCCCTTCTCTTCTTATCTCACTTTTCTTTTCCTCTTTGCTTATTTATTATGTCAAGATCTCTTGCTGCGTTGTCCATCATGTCATCAGATATGTCCAGAATTCCTGGTATTTTGTCACGAATAACACGATTAAACATTAGTTCCGTTGGAGGGACCCGGTGGAGCCATGTGTTGTCGCATTGTACATCATAATGAAATCTTTTATTTCCTTTTTATAATCTTTCTTGTTCGTATGCGCAATCTTTAGTCGCTTCACCAATGATTGATTCATATTTTCGACCTCTCCCTTTGCCTGCGGCCAGTATGGCGGTGTGGTCACTAGAGCGATATTATTTTCTTTACAAAATTTTCTAAATTCGGTACTGACATATTGTCTACCATTATCGGCTCTGAGAGACTTGGGTATACACAAACGACAAAAAATGCGCGCAGTGTGTTGATTATGGATTCTGAGGTAATTCTTCTTAAGAATTGTATTTCTTGATACCGAGAATAATAGTCGGTTAAGACAAATATGTACTCATTGTTTGGGAGTGGACCCAGTAAATCTGTCGCAACATACTGCCATAAGGAACAAATTTACCCACATAGGTGACCAGGCCCAAAAAGCTCCTTGTCTCTTCCTGTGTTTGCGGTGCTCTAAACTCTCTAATCATACTAATCTTATCCTGGTTTGGAGAAATTCCTTCTTCAGACAACACGTGTCCCAAAAATTGTAGACTCTTTACTCCCCATATGCAGTTATCGTTATTAAAAAGCAAATTATTGTTTTTAAAAATTTCCAGCACCTGGTTAACAGCCTTCTCGTATTCCTTTTCGGTGTTTCCAAAAATAATGACGTCATCAATGTAATTTAGCGCCTTCTCACACGGTGACAGCAACCCCTCCAGTAGCCGCTGGAAAATTTCTGGAGCAGAGCTGATTCCGAACATCAACCTTTTATAACGAAAGAGTCCCTTGTGTGTTATGAAAGTAGTAATATCACGACTCGTTTCATCCAGCTCCAATTGGTGGTATGCCCGTTTTAAATCTAGTCTAGAAAATAGTTTAGCCATTCTCAGTTTCGTCATGGATGTGTCAAAAGTTGGTAACGGGTAGTTGTCTCGAAGCACAGCCTTATTGGCTCGTCGCATGTCGACGCAAAGTCTCACTTCACCATTTTCTTTAAAAACGACAACTATGGGTGAAATCCACGAACTTGGACCTACAACCGATTCAGTTACATTTAGCAACGTATCTGCTGCGTATGCCTTAAATTGATTAGTCGACTTTGTTCGGCTATTCAGCAACACTGCGCCGCTACTTTGGAGCTTTTCCCAGTCCTTTTGGCTAAGGAGATTGTAACGCGATCCAGAAGCAATTATCATCGGGATGCTTCGCCCTCCTATGCGGCATCGAAGTACTTCATCCATTGTGAAGGTTTCATTGATTTTTAAACAGTCAAAATTTCGGTATATATTTTCGGAATCTGCCTCTTCATCTTCGACAAATCGCACTCTCGATCGCTGTAGCCGTCGCTGTTTCGGGTTACCATAGTCGCTTTCGTCTGCCTTGCGCTTTTGGCTTTTCGTTTTGCATTTCAGAGCAAAATGCCCTATACGCCCACATTTGTTACATTTCTGATTCTTTGCTGGGCAATTTAAATTACTACTCGTATGCCCTTTCTTACCACACCTACCACAATCATCTTCATTGTTTCATGTCCATTGCGAATTTGCAGCAACTCATATATCTGACAAGCGTTAATAACATCATCTAAGCTTTGTTCTTTTTCTAAAAGCGTTTTTTTTAGTTCCATAGGTGCCCATGAATCTATGATTTTGTCTTTCAAGGAAATTTCCTTTATCTCATTTTGATTTGTGCCAAAATGGCACTTTGAGCTCTGGAGCCTTAGCCGCAGCAAGAACTTATTCAAGTTCTAGCGGATTTAAGCCTCTAAATAAATGTCTTTCGAACGTTGAGTTCCGCTTAGGAGAGAAAAATTCATTTAATTTGCCCACCACTATTTCAAATTTTTCATTTTTCTTTTCATTGTCGTATTCTACCAGAGCTCCTGGAATGTTATATATTATCTCTTGCAGCTGTGGCCTGCCCAAGTGGAGCAATTTATTTTTCTTTTTCACTACATCTGTTATATATTCTGCCAGAAGATAGGGAGTGAGGGACCGAAGCCATTTTTCGAACTCACTCCTTAGCAGAGACTTTTCAATACTTTCGCAGAGAAAAGGCTTTACGTCGCTCATTCTCCCCTGTAATTAAATTGATATAATTGTATTACACAATTAACATAGCCACAATTCAATGTGTTTTTGTACCTGGAAGCAACTCAATTCGATTTTAGCGTATCACCCAATCAAAAGGGCTGCAGCTGCACAATTTAATGTGCTTTCTACCGCCGTAATTTGGTTTTACTTTAACCGGTTTCTATTGCCGCAATTTAATGCGCTTCTATCGCCGCAATTGAATGCGCTT
This sequence comes from Rhagoletis zephyria, assembly GCF_001687245.7. Lineage (NCBI taxonomy): Eukaryota > Metazoa > Arthropoda > Insecta > Diptera > Tephritidae > Rhagoletis > Rhagoletis zephyria. Next base: position 258,996 of record NW_016157160.1, on the reverse strand, counting down.
TCTGCAATTTCATGATGTTCCACTTGCAGAAATTTATTGCCTCTCTAACTTAATCGGGTACACAATTATCTGCAATATTCCCAAATTATATCTAAATTTTTTAAATTTCTTTTCTCTAACAGCTTGACGTTTTGATTTCATCTTATTCGTTGCTTCAACTCGTCCGCTTGTGCAACGAGTTCACTCTCTTTGATCTCTAGTGTTCGGACCGTCGTAGATCTTTGATTTCTGTTTCTCATAACTTTAATTCGTACCACAATCACCACTGTAGGTGTAAAATTCACAACAAACATAAAAAAAAATGTTTAAGCCCGAACACCGAGCTTCGTTTAAACGAACGACAAAGCAACTGGAAAAGAAAGTCTTACTGAAATTCTTTCCAATTGTAAGAATTAAAAAAAATGCGAATAATGTGTTAGCCTTTCAGCAGCCAGATCCCATCCTCGTCGCCATTGTATCAACCCATACTTACTTATGAAATACCAAGTTCTAATTCTAGCTCTCTGCTGCTGTTCTCCACAAACGCTATTCTTAAATAAAAAAATAAAAAAAATTTATACTGGCTGGACACTACCGAGCGAAAGGCTTTAGTTGCCGAAACCCTTCACGAGCTTCCACATTTTGTTGGCTACGTTGACGGGACAGAAATAAAACTAGCCGAAAACCTCTTCAAGATCCTGAATCATACTTTTCTCAGAAACATATTTATTCTCTGAACGTTCAAGTGGTTTGCGATTACAAGCTTCGGATCCTTCATTTAGTTTTCGGGTATCCAGGCAGTGTGCATGACGCGAGGATCTATAATAACTGCAGCTTTTCTACAAGGACCGCAGAAATGCTAACAGGAGCAGAATGGTTAGCAGGTGGCAGTGCTTATAGGTTAACGAGCACTCTTGTAACACCATTTAGAGCCAACTCTATGGAATGAAATGCTGATGAAAGAAACTTGTTCAATCGGACCTTTAGTCAGTATCATATACGGATTGAGCATTGCTTCGGTTTGATGAAAGAGCGTTTTAACAGTTTGAAAGAATTAAGAATCCAAATAAATGATGAGCGTTCCATAAAATTTGCATGCCGTTAGATTTTAGTGTGTGCAATTTTACATAACATACTCATCGCACAAAAGGACGACACCTTTGACCAAATAGAAATCACTAGTGGAGAAGACGATAATGAGGACGATGTGAATGAATCTGTAGCTGAACATTTTAACTTTACCACAAATGAAGGTGAAGCTAAGCGTTGGGCGTTGCTGGCACTTATGTTTCATTCTAATTTATACAATTTTAAATTTATCGAAAACATAAATTTGCATACAGTAAGAGTCAAAGGTTAGCGTACAGCTTATTTCGATATAATATTCACAATTATTTTCATGAAAAAATGTTTCCATTGATTTTTTAAGAAAATATACATAGTTCATTCTATAACATAAACCAAAATGGTTTGATAAAGTGATAAACTTTGGTTAAACAGATTTCCATACAAAGTTTGATAGTTCATTTATCAAAATGAAAACTTTATCGTTTTATCCAATTTATCAGCAGTTTATCAGTTTTCATGAAGACCCCTATTTTTTCGAGTATTTTGATAAATCCTTGTAAGTTATATTGACCTCAAAAGAGAATAACTCATTTTCTTACGTGTAATTCCTATGGGAAAAATAAACACTCCATGCGCGACCCCATAGAATTATCGTAGCGAGGGGAGATTCATTGATGATCATTACTATAGTAAATGCTAAAATCTGAGTCCGATGGATCATTACTACAGTAAATACTAAAATCTGAGTCCGATGGGTTGCATTGCAGGATTTCTATTCGTTTTTACGTGGTCTAATGTACGTACATATATGTATATNTCTCTAGCTTGTCGGGAAGTCAGTTTAAAATCGATTGGAAATTTCCGCGATTTGCGCGGGATGACCAAGTTAAATAAAAGCTTATAAAAAGCTTTTGACTGCCGTAGCCGAGTAGGTAGAGATGTCGACTATAATTCCGTGTGTCGCAGGTTCAAATGCCGGCACATGGAGTATTTAATTGTCAGAAACAAATTTATTAATATACATTTCACATGAAATTTCAATTTATCAATAGCATTTTCAATCTTGAAAATTTATCAAGAAAATAGTTTTTGATGTCTGTGCTAGAATACCAATTCTTGATAAATAATAAAAAATTTACAAATTATAAAGATTTGTCAAGTGCACAGAATCGGGCTGTTATTCAATTTATCGTGTGCACCGACGGACGGTGCATAAGTGCGCTGGGGTATAAAAGGTATACGTTGGGAGGTGAAAAAAGGTTACAGTGAAGCCCGCTTAAGTGCCTAACCCGCTTAAGTAACCAACATTTTTGGGCAATGTGAATTTTTGAATGAATTCTGAAGAAAATCCCTCTCTTAAGTACTTCCCCGCTTATTTACCCAACCCGCCTAAGTACCTCAATTTTTCGTACCCCATTTACCATTTTACCTTAATTTTTCCCCTTTTAAGTGCTCTTTTAAAATTCCTTAACATATTTACATATATTGAATCTCAGTGGCAGCGTATTTTAATAGAAAAATCTTAAATAAATACGTATTCTTCATTAAATGTTTAAGTTTTATTCAAGGATTTACATATCTATGTAAGTTAACAAAAAGATGTAACTACATCAATAATTATGTTCGCTTAAGTACCCAACCCGCCTAAGTACCTCAAAAAGCTGACATTTTCCATGAGGTACTTAAGCGGGTTTTACTGTATTTAAATATATATGATAGATGCTATACTAGGGCTGCCATAATCTTGAACCCATCGACCAGGACTCTTATTCCCTATAAATAGTTTCTTTGGTTCTGGCAATATTTTGAAATTGTAGTTTTGTGGCACAATCCATAGAGCTGATTGATTGATGGTGATGAAACGCTCTAGTTATGAATTTTTTTTTACATAAAAGAACACATTTCTCTTGACGGTGACGTAACTTGGAAAAATGTTTGGCGCTTTTACGTGGTCTTGAATGCTTGCTTTAGCTAGTGATGTGAATAGTATCGAGTATCGAATAGTATGTATTTGATACTGTTGAGCAATTTGAGTATTCGATGAGTATTGAAAAAATTATGTCGATACTTCGATACTCAAACATCGTCGTTAAAATATATTTTCATAACAAGCTGGCGGCGCAAATAACGGGTTGCAAAATTTACAATGGTTGCATGGAGCATGGTTGGGCAGCAGTGTATAATCAGGTTTAAAAATGATAATTTACCAGAACACAACGTGGACCAAACAAACGGCAATTCTCTTTGGAGTGATTTTGATCAAAAATCCAAGTAAGCTTACGAAAGTTTTTTATCGTCTGCCATAGTCGAGGGTAATCAATATATTCAAGAAGATTTATTGGAGAGATATCGAGATCCGCTCGTGTGGTGGAAAGAATGGGAAAAATATATCCCCAAATAGCTGAAATAGTTAAATATTATTTATGATAAGTATAAGTGTAACAATAAACTTCAACAGCAGGTCAGTAGTTTTTATGCCATGTTTTCGATTGAAAACATTTTTACTACAGAAGAGTCACTATGAGTAAGGACATAAGATTAAAAGTCATAAGATTTTTATCGGTTTTGTTATAAGGGATTTTGAACGGAATAATGCAAAAGTATCGAGTATCGAATACTTTTATTCGTTACTTGTTTCCAAAGTATCGAGTATCGATCGATACTTGAAAGTATCGAATATTTATATCACTAGCCTTAGCACCCTTAGAAAAGTTCCACATATCCTACAATGCGCTTCCTAATCATGGAGGGCTGACTAAAGTGAAGCCATTCTTAAAGACTTATCCAATAAGGACTGAAATAAGTACTTCCCTGCATGCTTCCTAGAAAACGGTTTCCTATTTACAACTCCCGCGAATATAGTTAAGTATATGTTTATATTATTTAGCACTACAAATAGCATTAAATAAGAATTTGAGTCCCAATAAAACATACTTAATCTGAACCTTAAATATTCAAATTCCTTAAAAAAGTATGATTTTTTGAAATAAAAACAACTTTAAAAGAACTTCTTCGAAAGGCCTTCAGAAGTACGTCCTGCAAAAGTCCTTTTGGAAGCTCTTCTCTGAGTAGCGAAAGCACTTTCCGAAAAGCCTTTTGGAAGAGATTTTAACTCTTGAAACTATCTACTGCGTCATATGTGTGACCCCTCAGCCGTATACCTGTTCAGAAACTTGCACTTTTTGGCATTTGCCTGAAGATACAAAATTAGATTTTAACCATATAAACCAAACAAAAAGAAGGTAAACTCACCAGATATTGTACAACATGTTAAAAACAAATGTTTCATTATCAAGTTTCGATTACTAATGACAGAAAGCTTAACCTATTTTTTTCAAAGTAAAAATCTGCTAAAAATTACATGCGTGTCTGCATCGACCTTCAATAAAAAACCAGAACAATTTATGTGTGGACCAGGACACCAGGACAATTTGTTTAAAACAGGACAAATCCTGGAAACCCTGGCAGCCCTATAAAATACCCATGAACAGGGACCGTAACAGTTACAACTTTTATTAAAAAAATCACTCTTTAACAATTATTTTTTTACTTTTATTTAATTACTCTTTAAATAACCGTTATTTCTGACTTTTATTTTATAAATCGAAAATAACAATTATTTTTGATGTTTATTTAAATAATCTGCAAATAACAGTTATTTTTGATTTTTAAATTATACGTCTTAAATAACAGTTATCGAAGACTTTTATTTATAAAAGTCATAAATAAAAATGAGCCACTGATCTTTATTTTTTCAATCATACTTATAAAAGTCATTTGAATAAGTCGTAGTAAACTTTTGCTTTCCAACACCTTCTTAACTGCGAAAAAGGTTAATGACTTTTATATGATTGATTTAAAAAATAAAAGTCGGTCACTGATTTATATTAATGACTTTTAAAAGTAAAAGTCACTGACTGATTTTTATTGATGACTTTTATAAATAAAACTCTTCAATAACTGTTATCTAAGCCTTATAATATAAAAAACAAAAATAATTGTTATTTTGGATTTATAATATAAAAATCAAATATAATTGTTATTTTTTTAAATTTTGCATAAAAATTGCAAATAAAAATTTATTTTCAAATTTGAGTCTCGGTGCAAAACGAAATCGATTGGTATGTTTCACTTAGTTGTAGAACATTTCCTTCATAGTGAATTTTTCCATGACAGTTTTCATCAATAACTGTATTGTTCGGTCCCTGCCGACGAATGCATGTATGAATGTACATATTTACGTTTGTTTAATAAGCTTATGCCAACCGTCGAACAAAGCCACGTCTACCAATGTATGTATGTATGTATTCACAACTTAATATCACATACAAATAGCATGAATGTCGCTTCTGTTTTTATAGCAGACGCATTTCGGCTGTAAGAAAACATTCCTACCAAAATACTTGAAATATTTTTAACTACTCCATTTTAAGAAGCATACTTATTACAAAGTTATTTACGGAATTTCCTTTTGGGGTAGGTAACTTTGTTGAACTCGAGGAAGGACCACTTTGCATCGCTATTTATAATAACAAAAATTCGGCTACTTAAGCGGGATTGGTTGATGAAGTACTGGCAGCAACCCTTAATCCTAAGCATAAGTTTGTTATTACTAGGGCTCGGAATCTCATGTAAATGCATGTTTTTATTGGACATCTTCAAATCGAAATGGTTAAGTTATCTTCACGAATCATGCAATTTCCTTTATAATGGCATTCAATCGTTATTGCATACATTTACATATTTTGCAGTAAATGCATGATTTTGCATATTTTGCAAAAAAAGCCTAATTTTACATATTTATTGCGCATATTTTACAATAAATGCATGTGGTTTTTGCATATTTTTACTTTTTTGATTACAACCATTTAAATTTAGTGCGAATCTCTTGACACAAAAATCACCTTCACGTAAAATTGCCCTTGAGGCACTCTCTTCTACCTCTATTAGATCTCAACTAGTAGAAAACTGGAGGAGAGAGCTGGCCTTTATATGTGATCAATACGAAATAATAAGGGTCCTGGGACATATGGACACCTATATTAACGAGGCAGCGGACGAACTAGCAAGCGCGTACTGAATGTGTCCCACGCGGTGGACATGGGCGCCTCGCTCAGGAAGATAAAAGCAACAATTATGGAAATTTATCACTCGAAGACCAAGCAGAGGTGGCACCGTACAGGATTGTACAGGATTACCCGACCCACTTAAAACCTAAGTTCTCTTAAGAATGAGCAAAGATACGTACAAACTTACTGCAGTGTGCACAGGATACTGGCCCGTCGGGGTACATGCTGAAAGGATTGGATTGCCCTTCAACAAATTCCTTCGCATTTGCGATGACCGACTTAAAAGAGAAGGTCGAAAACTTCCTGTGCGACTGTCCAGGCCTCGCAAGGATAAGGCTAAAGACACTCTGCAAACCATTCTCTCTGCATGACGTATTGAAATTCATTAAAGCTGCCAAACTTTCACAAACTATTAAACTGTCCATGTTTTTAATTACACAAGACTGTAACTGCTTGATTATAAATAAATTGTCTGCATAAATATGTGTGGTATTTTAAAGTAAATTGATTTCGTTGTTTTCTTGTTAAAACGCATGCGTTATTTATTTTTGTACCGGCAATAAAATGTTAAGAAAATCTATTTTATATTTTACTCGTTAAAAGCGCATATTTTTGAATTTTGAGTGCATATTATATGCGCATATTTTCGATTTTTTAGTGCATGAGATTCCGAGCCCTAGTTATTACTATTTTTTGGGAATTCATCCGCCAAGTATTGCAAAATAAGGTATTTGCTTACTCTACCATACATTTATTTGTACATACATACATAAATACACATGCATAAATACCCTGTAGGGAAACGAACTAGTGCGGAACTGGTTCGGTTCTAGTGCGTTTGGAACCATGACTAGTACGCGTTAATTCTCTTTTGCATGCTAGCGACTGACGAATTTAACATTGCGATGTCCTAGGAAGTGTCAATTGTCCCCCGTTGCATCCCTTTGGCTCTAGTTCCGAACCAGTTCTAAATTCTACAGATAAGATCTAGTTCGTTCTGCATCCCCTTTTCTTTAGTTTCAAACCAGTTCCTAATTCGACAGATTAGATCTAGTTCGATCTGCATCCATTTTTTATATGTAGTTCCCAACCTGTTATAAATTCGTTACCTTAGATCTACATTTCTAATCAGGCTTGTAGAAACATCTCCCTTCTATATTAAATACGATCGGTTGAAGGAAGGACAATACAATCACAAATGTTTAAACGCATTTTTTAAAAATTTATAAACCACATTAGTAGTAGTAGTAGTATTAAACTTAAGTAGTAAGTAAAAAACAAAAGTGCGTTCTGCTTAAAAGTAAAAATATTAGTTCACTTTGTCTTACTTGTCTAAATTTAAGCATATTGATTTTTAAGTAAATTCAGTTCTTTTTAAGCTTATGTGTATATGAAGCACTTCGAAAGTTTTTGTCGTACTTAACTTAAATAAGATATACAGTCAGTCAATAAAATTTAGGTACAGTGAAGTTTTTACAATACCGGAAACTATTTTTTTAATATTTTATTTTTCCCTAATTTTTTATAAAAATATGGTTAATTCTACACCAAAAACCCCAAAAATCAGAGTTCTAAACCTTATGCAAAATTAAAGAAAACTGCGAATTTCCATCCAAGTATTGCAATTTACACTCTTTAGAAAAAAGTTAAGTACTCAGTTATTAGCCCATTCAATTTTAGTATAACAAAGTGCAAGTTTGAGGTAGCTGGGACTTACCATTGATATTTAGCAATTTTTTTTTTGTTGTTTGGTAAGTCCTAGCTTCCTCACACTTGCACTTCATTATACTAAAATTGAATGGGCTAAAAAACTTTTTCTAGATAGCGTAAATAGAAAGTGAACTATTTTAATGAAATTTCGCAGAATTTTCTTAAATTTTGCACAAGGTTTGGAACTCTGATTTTTGGGGATTTTGTTGTAGAATTGACCATATTTTTATAAAAAATTATCGAAAACTAAAATATTTAAAAAATAGTTGCCCGTATTGTAAAAAATTCGTTGTACTTAAACTTTAAATATTTATTAAGGTAGCTGTGCTGGATTGCATAAAAAAAATTAATTTGTCTTTTCTTAAAAAAAAGGTAGCTCTGGTGGCTTGCATTTTTAAATAAATTTAGTGAGAAAGTGATAATTATTTTGACACTTTTTTTTTAAATGCCTCTTTTTTTGCAACTGCATTGCCTTTCTTAATTGTCCGTCAGGATCTTGGCCTTTGTTTATGGAATCACTAAGTATAATGATTATTAAGCAACTCAAAAACTATACCAGCGTCATTACCGACGTATCCTTTTGAGAGGTAGCCGCACCCTTATGAGAGGAATAAGACCCAAACTTTTCAGGTAAAAAATTCAGTAGGTTGCGTCTGTATGGCCTTTTCAATTTTATAAATTATCATTATTTTTAAGTGGCAAAATAAAACTCAAAATTAATGATAATCTCTGCACGAAAAAATAAAAATCATAAAATAATCATTATTTGTAATCCCAAAAATAAAAATCAAATAATAACTATTTCCGTTTGAGCGAAAAAATAAAAATCAATAATAATTCGTAAAATAATGATTAAATGCTGATTTAAATTATTTTACTCATAATTATTACCTTCCCTGCGTTTAAAATTTGAAATAAAATAGTTTAGTGAAAGTACCACATTTCACTGCTTTTGGCCTGATGAGTTACTATCGGGCTGGTTCGTTTTTGGCGAAAAAGAACTAGTACTGAACTAGAAATTTGGTTCACTAGTTCGTGTTTTCCCTACAGGGAATACATAACCAGGCATTTGCAGAGAACGAGCACACGATGAGAACGCGACAACATGCAAAATGACCCTGTGGGGAAACTATCTAGCGCTTCTAGTAGATTTAGATCCAGTACTAGTTCACGATAAATATCTTTTGCATGCAAGCAACTGGCGAATTTAACATGGCGATGTCCTAGGAAGTGTCTATTGCCCCCCGCTGCATCCTTTTTTCGATAGTTCCGAACTAGTCCTGAATTCTATAGTTCTGAACCAGTTCTAAAATTGACAAACGAAAGAAAAAAGTATCATGATTTTTCAATCTTATTGGTTCTTCCGTATGTGCGATTTTAAGTTGTTTTGGAAGAAATGTGTTTTCAATTTGAAATTAAATTTGTTTGAATGATTGTAAGAAATGTACGTTTACATACCTTTAGCTGTAGCTGAGCTTGCAGAGGTGCTCGCTGTTATTTCTGAGATTCCAGACGGTCCCAAGATGTTGAGATATTAACACAAATTTTAGTTTTGTATTACCAAGCTATGAAAACGCATCTGCGAAGCACAGAATAGAAGCGTATTTGAACGAAAAAGCCGCCGAACACATATCTATGTAAAGTAAACAGCCCCCCGCTGCATCCCTTATTCGATAGTTCCAAACTAGTTCTAAATTCGACAAATAAGATATAGTTCGTTCTGCATCCCTTTTTCTATAGTTCCGAACCATTTCTAAATTCGTCATATTAGATATAGATTTCTAGTGAAAAAACTGAAAAAAATAGTTTTTTAAAAGTACCACTTTTCGCCGATTTTGGACTGGTGGGGATCTAGTTCCTATCGGACTAGTTCCTTTTTGGCGATAAAGGCCTAGTACGGAACCAGAATTTTGATTCACTAGTCCGTGGTATCGCTGCAGGGTACATGTGTGGCTATTTATATGCACACAATTTGTGAATGAACAAAAGATCATTTAAGTGAATGTGAAATAACACAAACTTGCTTTATTTCATTTCTCGTTGAGCAATAAGACCAACTTTTAAATTTAACAATTTGAGTAATAAAGCAAACTAGTGCACATATGTAGGTAGTCACCCAGTTACATTTGACAAAAAGTAGTACATGAACAAGTTAAATGGACGGATTTGTAAGTATACAATTTTGAAAGTGCCCGGCGTCGCGGCGGTCCGCGTTCGCGCGCCGCCCCGCGCGCGTTCGACGTCGCGCTCGCGTCCCCCGCCCCTTCCCCTCCTTTCCAATTATGTACTGGTGGCATTATAACCGTTTAGAAAAAGGAAAATTGATAAAATAACACTAGTTCACTTCTGAAACTGCTTTTTAATGTCCAAGTAATAGGAATTATTGTATATGGTGTTATTGCATGCATCCCACCCGTAGTGAAATTTACCAGGAGCCACTGCTTTATTTGAAAATTTGCCTATAAAATGTGACTATAAGGCAGCCGAATGTCAGAAAATAAAGCGCGAAAGCCGTTTTATTACTTCATCTGTTTATTACGACATGGTTCCATGCAAACATTTTAAGGTTATCCAGCAATGTTTTTAACATATTAAAAAGCATGCAGAAAAAATTCATACAAAAGCGCTATGTCCAATATGCGAAGCAGTTTTTAAAGACGATGCTTTTCCTATATTTTGTTAGACTTTTCATAAGTAAAAATATTTTTTGAATATTACTTTCTTCATATGAATTATATCACTTTTTTTTTAATTCAAGGCCTATCAAACAGGTTTAGAGCATTTGAGCAAAAACAACATTTGCCTGTATTTTGTTGTTGCTTCTGGTATCGAAGGGGCCAAAAACTGTTCTGATTTTTTTCTCCTACATCAAGGCGTGCCATGCGAAAAACGAAAAAGATAAAAAATTTAAATTGAAAAAATTTAAATTGTTGCAACTTTCTTTCTTAGCAAATTGGTTCGCTTCTCGAAGCATGGATCCATCCTGTGCCAGGCCCAGTAATCAGCGGTTGTGCTGCTGAATTGGGCGAGCGTTCCAAACTGCTATTTAATCGCTGGTTTTGTATGGAAAATGTTTCACATGAAATAGATTTTAACAATTTAGAATTTTTATGAGAAGAAATTAAAAATATTTAACATTTTCGAGAACAAATAATTTGAAAAAAAATCAAATCAGCTGCTATACTGATATTACCTGTTTAATGTGCCTTGGTTTAATTGTATTTTTGGAATCAACAAAGTTCTTTTTCCTTCTGTCAGTAAACTGTTTTTTTTTTTACAAATAGTATAAATAAGCAATGGGAAATAAGGCAAGATTTGTTTTATTTCCAACCTTTCCCCAATTAAAGTACCCTGCAGCAAATCAAACTGGTTCCGAACTTGCGCTGAGCTAGCCTGAAAAGGGACGGTACTGGTTCTTCATCTATCCCAACTCAATGCTTTCAACTGTCTTTATTAAGATGGCGATGTCCTACGAAGTGACAATTGTTGCCTTCTGCAGAACTTTTGAACTTGTTCTGAGCTGACTCTGGCTTAGATGGTTCTAAGTCAGCTCATGTAACAACCGTTCCTAGATAGTTCAAAAAGGGTCATCTCTGGGCTAGAACAAATGAGAATTTTCCACAAATGATTGATCCGAACCGGAAACCGAACCACTTTCCATAAAGGTTTAAAGGTTCGTTTCAACCAATTTTTAATAGATAAATGTACCCACTTTTTTTAGTTTTGTTAAACTCGGTAATACCTACCATATTTGTTTACCCTATGACAATATCAAATGACATCTCCTTTGATAGACACTTGACCCTTAACCTTGCGCGTTGTTACACTTGACACTTGACACTTAAAAACTTGTGCGCTATTTTTTAAACCTGAGCGCACTTGTGTATAAGGGGATTATAACTTTGTTCACATAACGGTTGTTTGTAACAGGTAAAACGAGTAAAAATTGAGATATCTTAATGAAACTTTGTACGTGCACTTCTTTCGGGCGTAGGACGGATGGTATGGAAAATGGGAAAAATCGGACAATAGATAATTTGGAGAAATACGAAATATGCGATAAATTAGTAAATATTAAAGCTAATTTATTCCAAATTGATGCTTGCAACAATCCTTTACCAAGAAATACGTTTATGATAAAATTTTGGAAAACGGGCGTGGCAGCGCCCACTTATGATCATATATATGTATCTCGGCAAGCGTTCTATCAATTTATACCAAACCCGGTATGGCTATTATGCTTGCCAAATAAAAGCAAAACGTTAAAAATTATTGAAATCAGACCAAAATTGAGGCCGCTTTTCATATAACGGTAAATTTCAGAAATGCTTGAAACCTCAATATTTCGAAATTTAAGGACGCTAAATTATTCAAAATTGATACACCCCGGCTGATCATGTTGCGGTAGCTTTCGGAAAGGTGAAAATCATATAATTAATACTTGCGCCGGGTATTTAATGTTCGGCTCCGCCCGAACTTATACTTTATTACTTGTTTGTTATTCGAACCATTGAACCGAGCCGAAACCCCGGTTCAAAGACCAAAAAACGGCTTTGACCAACCAATCCAAAAGTGCAAAACCGGTTCGAGCCGACAACATTTTTCATCCGGTTCACGTCCCTGATTATAACATAAACAATGTTTATTAAATATATAAATTCACGTTTATAACTGTGTTGGAAATTAAGTAGAATTCTAGAAACTATTATACACACTTCAATATTTTAAATCAGAATTTTAGGTATGCAGTTCTATAGCCCATTAAATTTTAATATAATTAATCGCGCTGATTTTTTATAACTATTTTTACGCACGCTTTTCAAGGTATTCTCCTATTTAAATATTTTCGTTTAAGATGCAAAGTTATACTTTACTATAATAAAATCTGATGGGCTACAAAACAGAATCCTCGAAATATTTATAAAAAAAACTCTGATTAAAATGTTTGAAATTTTAAGACAGTGTTTAGAGTTCTATCAAGTTTGCAGCACAGGTAGGAATTTGAATTTAAATGGTTCATGGAATATGAGACATACTTAACGAAAAATATTTAAAATGAAAAACATTGGAATTTAAAAAAAATCACTGCATAACTACACATTTCGGGTGTTCAGTGATATATCTACGTATGTAGAGTATCGGTTATCAATAGCACCCCATTTCAATGTGAGATTGTTTACCACTTTTGTTTATTTTTTTTTATCTGATTAAAAGGTCGAAAACAAGGATGCATTGTAACGTAAATTTTTTTTTTCTTTGTTGATTGCGTATTTAAATTAATACAGGATTTTCTCAGAAAAAGTACATTTTGTGTGAGAAGATAGCTTAACATACATAGTTATATCTACACGCTGTCAACTGCGTTAATTTTGTGGATGGAAATGAAAATTTTTGCGATTAATTAAAGGTTGAATATATATGTTTGCCTATAAAATTATGGTTTAGTAAAAATCAAAATGAGTGTAATTGAATTTAATTTAGGGTATTATGTATTTACTTCGAAATTATAATTGAGTAACAGCAGACTTTTAACTTGTCTTTTGAAATCAATAATATTAATACATGTATTAATATATTCTGGTAATTTGTTGAACATTCTTACACCATATTTGCGTATTGAATTAGTGCTTCTTTGAGTTCGAAAAAATCTACTCCTTATATTAAGTGTGTTTCTGAACTCGTATATTGGATTTTCTGGGAAGCTTAAGTCAAAGTTATGTTTGATCAGATTATTTTTGATCTTGAATACAATCAAGAGTGTTTGCAATACGCAGTACTTTTTATACCCGAGCGCACTTGTGCACAAGGGTATTATAACTTTGTTCATATAACGGTTGTTTGTAACAGGCAAAACGAATCGAGATAGATATAGACAAATGTATACATAAATGATCAGAATGAAAAGAGAAATCGATTAAGCGGTGACTGTCTGTCCGTCCGTCCGT
>NW_016157160.1:244911-245146 GCF_001687245.7 Rhagoletis zephyria | reverse complement strand
AAATGGGCGTAGCCACGCCCACTTATGGTTACATGTGTATATCTTGGTAACCGCTGCACCAATTTCTTCCAAACTTGGCACAGTTGTTGGCCTTAGTACAGCATACTAAATGGCTGAAAATTTTACAAATCGGACAATAACCACGCTTATCTCCCATATAAGGGTAATTTTGAGAAAAACGAAAACTGCGATATTTTAGTAACTACTGAAGATAATTCACTCAAAATTGATATTT
>NW_016157160.1:214530-244507 GCF_001687245.7 Rhagoletis zephyria | reverse complement strand
ATGCTTGAAATTTCAATATTTCGAAATTTAAGGACGCTAATTTACTTAAAATGTATACACCCCGGCTTATCATGTAGCGGTAGCTTTCGGAAAGGTGGAAAACATATATTTAATACTTGCGCCGGGTATTTAATGTTCGGCTCCGCCCGAACTTAGACTTTCGTACTTGTTAATGTTTAACCTGTTTTCATAGAGGCTAACCGTTGGAGTTAATTTCGGTGGAAATAAAATCATTAATTTTGTTTTCCGAACACCGGCTCCAAATTGGGTTTAAAGGGGTAATTTGGGACATGAAGTACGCATCATAAAGCAGCCAGAGCTGTTTTCTGGGGATATTATTTCTATTTCTATAAATGGCAAAATTTAATGGTATTATATTTAGTTTCAATTTGTTTATATGCTCAATCCAATTTAGATTAGTGTCGAACCACATTCCTAGATACTTCAATTTTTCCACTCTGGTAATCATTGTGTTTTCAAAAGAGAATCCAGGAAAATCACCCAAGCTCGTAATTGGCCTATAATTATTGAAAATAATAAATTTAGTTTTTGTTAAGTTCATTTTTAATATATTAGAGCCAAGCCATTGCCTGATTTGATCTAAATCCATCTTTATGTTAGCAACTAATTCGTCTAATGCACTTGTAGAATACATAAAGTTTCCATCATCCACATAGAACTGTGGGACCCCTTTCAGTTTTATTCCTAATATATCATTAATGGATATTATAAACAATGTTGCTGCTAGTTTTCATCCTTGTGGCACACCTACTCTAATTTTCAAAGTCAAACTTCTTGTATTATTTATCTGTACAAATTGTTTTCTATTAGTTAGAAAAGTTTCGAAAATTGACAGTTTATTGCCCTTTAAACCCAACTCAGCTAACTTCCCAATCATTATTTCGAGGTTTACCTAATCAAACGCATTCGATAGATCGATAGCTAAAAGTGCGACATAATTCTTTTTGTCGAGGTTTTCATATATGAATTCTGTGCAAGATATGTTTTCAGTCGACTAAGAGGAATGCTTTCGAATTGATCGGCAATGTCATACAGCAACAACTTTTAGTTGATTTATTTCGTTTCAACGGTTGAGTTTGGTTTCGTTAAATTAGCTCTGAAACGTAACGAAATTATTTTGATAGTTATTTTTGCGCATCAACAAAACGAAATAGATTTATATAGTTTGTTGAGCCTTTCTGGTCGAAAATTTTTATGAAAAATCCTTAAATGTTTCTTTGTTTTGTATAAAGTTTGAAAACACGGTTTTTATGATTTTGTTTTAATACGTACCAAGCGTATTTAAGCAGTGCGTCATCACAGCCCAGGTAAAATTGTATTTATGTTTGTCTAGTGTTGTGGGTTTTGGTTGTCATTGGGTATCTCAGAAGCACAAATTTATATTAGAAGCAATTGTTTTAAGCCTGACACATATTTGTGACGCTGGTCTATAGATATTTTTTGGTATAGACAAGGGTCACATTTATGTGATAGGCTAAACTTCAGGGTTTATCTAACTCAGTTTTATTCAAAAATAGAAAGCTTACACAAAATTAAGTCTTGGTGAAAAGAGAGTCACTTGTCACAAACGTGTGCCAGACCTTCCTATAGACCATACTGTATCCAACAACCCGCTATCGCAGACGGCGGTGAATGGAGATAGAATTTAATTAAGTTAGACATTAAGTAAGTCACACATTTGTGTCGGTGGTCCCACGTGAAAACCCAGCTGATACATATGTATATGTGACGCCTGGTAGCGAACGTGTTAAGCGTGATCATTTTTTTTTTATAAAACAATAACAAACAAATTTTAACTCTCAATATATTGTGAATATTTTAAAAAGAAATGGTGTACGTAGACTTTTGCTGTTAAGTGTAGCTTAACTGAATTTTTGGTTATATTTTGCACTCAATTTTATACGTACGTATATATGTATAAAAATGACATTAATGTTACCAATATCGACTTTTTTGGAAATATTTTAGCAGTTACCCGGTAAACTAGAGAATCACATATTAAATAAACGAAAACTGATTGCTATTAGTTTTAGGGTCCAAGAAAATCGAAAAAATATAGAATAGTACATTAATGCTTCTTTTGTAAGCTTTCCCATGACCATGATGAGTAACATTGATGACAAGCGCAACTACCAACATATGAGTCCCTTTTGCAGTAGTTCAGAGACAGTTCTGAAATTTTGTAGGGCGGAACTAGCGCTTTGCCAGACTGTCTGTATTAACAAAATGTTGACCAGAGGTGAGGGGGGTTGGGCGTTGAACCCCTACACGGCCTCAAGCTCAATCAAAATTGTTGAATATAATTGTTAAAAGGCCATAAATAACAAAAATAAATTTTAAGATATCCGTAACACTTTTTTATTAAAATAGCCTAATGATGACAAAATAGTTTTTCCTTGCAATTAGGGGAACGAAGTGTGTTGTGGATTCAGCGGCTAATGGTGACCACCTATATAAAAAAGCGAGTCATTTAAAATAGCGATTCAAGCACAAATAAACTCTGTGAAGGGAAACCAATAAATATATAAAAGAAATTGCAGTCAAATATTGTATTCGAAAAGATATTATAGTATGCATTGATTTTGACCCCTTTCGACGAAAGGATTGTGTGCAATTTATGAAACTTAAGTTTTAAGTCAAGTCCTTTGCACATTATAGGCGGCATACACGGTGCGTCTTAGGGTTGTTCGACTTCACTAGAAAGTCGACTTTCGACTTTTCGATCGACTCTGTACAGCCGACTTTAAAAGTCGACCGAAAAATTTATTAACTATACTCTGCATTTAACTCATATATTAGCTATAAATATAAGAGTCAGAATACGCCAAAAATATCATGATTTACTAGTGGTCTTTAGAATAATCTGTAATTTAGTGAAACTCAATGCTAGGTAAAAAAAAAACAGACACTAAAGGATTTTTAAAAATTTTGAAAATTGTTCCAGTTATATAGCATGAAAATGTTGGTTGTGAGGGTTTTCAAAAATTATATTTTCACAAAAAAAAATCTAAAAATTTTTTGAATCGATATTTGGTAATTACGGACAACTTTTTGAAAAATGTGGCCTTCCAATGGAGCAGAATTGGAGGGTATTGGTAGAAATATAGTGCCACTTTATAAGCATGGATAAATATGGGAGTAGCCCAGACAGCTAGTGGATTGGGACTATCCCACGACTAATGTCGCATATTAACTGGAATCCTACCAGCAACGTTTTTAGCGGTGTTTAAAATGTTGTACCTTACGGATTGGTCAAATTCGAACCAAAGACTGTCTGTAGAAACTTACATAAACTCATGCAGAAAAACTTTCTTGCATGAAATTTTTAAAATAAATACCTATGTTTATCTTACCTCATTATTAACTGAAGACTGTGGAGACAAACGATTAACAAATTTGAGGAATTTGTTTTCGTATAGTAATTTGAAGCGCTGCTCTTAAATGATTTGACAATGTTATTGTAC
Source organism: Rhagoletis zephyria (assembly GCF_001687245.7). Lineage (NCBI taxonomy): Eukaryota > Metazoa > Arthropoda > Insecta > Diptera > Tephritidae > Rhagoletis > Rhagoletis zephyria. The sequence continues at coordinate 241,022 of NW_016157160.1, read as the reverse complement.
TGTCATTAAAATTCATTTCTCTACCACACTTTTCAAATTTCACTTCAGTTTTATTGGCAAATTTTTTTAAATACGACCAAACAGCACTCCGCGCCCTTGTTAGAAGATCAGTTTTTATATGCAAATAAATCAAAAAAAGTCGAGAGTCGAAAGTGAAAAGTCGACTTCAGTCGACCTCCATAAACTAAAAGACGATCACTAAAATTCGACTTTCAGGAGTAAAAAGTCGATTTTGATCGAAAGTCGAAGTCGACTTTGCCATCCCTAGTGCGTCTGACGCGCGAGTCGGTTTGGATGTGTTAGTAAAAATAAATATGTGTTAGTTACGTTTTGTTTCTTTGTTATAGCTTCTCAAATATTGCAAAAGCGCGATTTTTTGACACTTTGACCTCGTTTTTTTTTCAAAGTCTGGAGCTAATGGAAACTATATGCTTACGGATTCGTAATCAGCATAAAAAAGTCTATCAAAAACAGATTTAACACTTCCCGTACCAAAATGTGTTTCTGTTTTTGTTGGGCTTAGTTATCCATTAAAAAAGAGCAACAATTCCATAATCTAATTTTTTTCAATTTATTCAATTGTTACTTTTATTTTTTTTGTAAATTATAGTTTGGGAGGAATTTTTTATTAAAATTAAAATCTAAACATTTTAGTTAACTAATCAAAAAATAAATAATGTGGAATAACATACAACAAAAGAAAATAAAATAAAGTAAAGTAAAACATACAAATGAAATTAGATTACAAAAAAATAAAATCAAATAAATAATACAAATAAACAAAAAATTTGCCGAGCCGAGAATCGAAGTTGGGACTTACGGATTTGTAGTACCCAACTCTCTCACCACTCGGCTGCCGCGTATACCAAACTCCCTTCCTTTCTTTGCGTACTTGTACAATCGACACAGCTGGCCGTTTTTACTCCTCCTCTGTGCAAACAGCTGACGACATTGCGTCAGTAATACGTGCATAAATTCAGCGAAAAAGCTATCTCCAGAAAAAGTGCGGGCTTTAGGCGCAAATCTATTTACTGAAGGAATGAAGCCATCAAAGGATCTCTGCATGAAATGTCTGGAGGCTAGGCGGAGTTCTCAAACGATCCGGCCCGCGACGGTTATTGCAAAGAATACAAATACTTTCGTAAAATGCTAAAAAGGGGAATCTGACGAAGCAAAGCGCCATAGGATCGGCGCGATATCGGCTAATAAATTTAGTTGCATTTGGCTGTGAACCAATTAAAACAGGTGTTTTTTTAACTCTGATCGACTCCTTGGAGGATGGATCCGTGCGCAGAAGTCTGCATATGGGTAAGGCTTTTGACTGTCATTCACCTGGGTGGGGCCAGAAGTGATACTTGTGCGTACGGCTAAAATCGCAGCTCACAAGGTGCGGATATTTATATCCACGTATCTTCTGGGTAGCGATCAAACACCCTTTTGGGAGCGAACTAAAGTGAGAAGGCAAAAAAACTTCGTCTGCGCTGGATTTGGGTCCTTCCACGTTAAAACCCCTCCCAATGAAAACGAAGAACATGCGTACCACGGTAAACGTATAAAGGACTAAGATTTGAGATTATGCACTTGAAATATCCGGACCTTTAATGGGTAAAGTGCCTCTGCCCGGCTAGTTGATGACCTCGGGAAGACAAAGGCTGACATCACCGCCATCCAAGAAATGCAATAAACGGGGCAAGGCAAGCTAAACGTGAAGCTTTCCGACGTCTACTGTAGTTGTCAGATGCTCAATGAAGGGATTTTGGGCGCCACTGTCGGAAAATTCATCTTCCACCACGAAATGTCCTATAACGGGCTGAGGCTGATCGACTTATCCGGGGCCCCGAAACTAGGTATTATGTAGGACTAGGTTCCAGCATAAACAGATCCATCAAGCTACATGGCTGTCTCCAGGTCGAAAAAGGAAAATCCAAATCGACCATGTTGTGATAAACGAAGGCATGCTTCCAATGTTTTAGGCGTACGTACACTTCGGACCACTGTCTTGTTGCAGCAAAAAATGTGAGCTGCAATCACAACAGACCGCCAATCTATTCGCCACTCGAATCTCATACCTGCTCTCTGAGAGCACTCTTCAACAAACCGACATACTCGAGCAGGGGTACCACATTTCGGGCTCATTGAGTACCACCGCCTAGTAAGTAGCCGGACTTCAGCGAGACCGATTCAACTGGGATCATTATAGGGAACTGAAGAGGAAAACGAGATATAGTTGCCGCAATATGAAGAGAGAGGCCGAAATACGTGTGCGAAGGAGTTGAAATGCGGGCCGACAGGAAAAATGCCCGAAAATTTTATCAGAGAGTTAGGCGACTTATGGAAGGTTTCAAGACCAGGGCGAACTCTAGAAAGATCAAAGACAATCAAGGCGACCTAACGACAGATGTCCAGAACGTACTTAAATTATTGAGGAAACACTTTTCCACCCTATTTAATGACAGCAGCGCCAAAAGTAGTGGGGAAGACGAACCCGAGCGCCCAGTCGATGATAAAGTCTCACCGCCTGACTATGGCGAGGTATGAATAGCGATTACGCGTCTGAAAAACAGCAAAGCGGATATATGCACCATCGAAAATGCACGAGATTCGGTGCTTATAAGCGGGAAGTGCTTGTATGAAAACTCCGCTTATAAGAACTGACTGTGCTTATATCTAAATCGTCGGTTATACAGGAATTCCCCGCTTATAAGGTGACAGAATTAGGTCAATAAAAATTCCCATATGCAGTATACACAAAAAATCCCGGTATTTATTTCTTATAATGTTGCAAATGCGTGAACCATTTGATAAAACTCATACAAAAATCCCCGGATAAAAAACAAAATATTAAATATTAGTAGGGGCAGGGGTAGTATATGGCCGATTATTTGACTGGCTACGTTACATTCGTACAAATTTTTTCTAAAATATGAATCAATTGTCCACTAAATAACACAAACCCAACTGGGCTTTTTAGGTGATATGATAAGGCACGGTCAAATCTTTGTATCTGTAAAAGAAAGTTTTTTAATAATCCTTGGGTTTCAAAGTTAAAGGTATTCGAATGTGGGTTGTGTCAGAAAGTTTGAAATCTCTGCGAAACGGGTGAGCAAATATTGCTAGCTGTTCAGTATGTCATCCACAATGAATGCAGGTGGTCATATATTTACCCAATTGTTGTAAATTTTAGGTTTTTGACCATTTCTGCTCATAAAATTTGGGCACTGGCACCGTCACACAAAACACTGGCCACGTTACACGTACGGTTCGCTTGGGCAAGGTTTAACCAAAAGGCTTTGTTCATCCATTTTTTCTTCGCATTCTAATTCTGTCATCATAAACCACTGTTTGAACTAAAATTGGGATCTTCTATTGAAGGATTAAATATAAAACTCGATTATCCTTAAAAATTCTAACTAGGTAAAAAATCATCCTACACAAAAATTTCTTACCGGAAAATCTTCGAATTATCGTCGCAAATAATATTTATTTAACTTTATTACAAAAACCACTTATGTCTAATATTTTAAAATATGCAAAAGCTCTTCTAAAGTACCATGTTGTGTGTTATCTAAGATAAAAAAATGTTAATGCATTTATCGCAGTTTCATAGAAAAGTTTTAACATATGTATGTATAAACAATTTTTAACAAAATAAATAGATTTATAAACTCTTCGTAGACTTGTATCAGGTTCTATAAAATTGTAGTGTTATGGGCACAATCACGTGTAATGGGCAGATAACTTTTCAGTTTTATATGTTACAAAAAATCTAATTGAATTATAGGCAAATATATAGTCGAAATCTTAAGAGATAAAGATTTCAAAGGATATTTTACAAATGTTAGTTTCGCTTTATTTCAATAGAATAGTTATTAAAATGTAGCAGTATAATGCTCAATTGTTCATGAAAAGACTTTCTTAAATATGTGTTGTTATTTATTGCTAAAATGAAATGAGAATAGTTAAGTCAATAAAAAAATTTTAAATAAAAAGAAAAGCACTGGCCACGCTACACTTATTTATTAGGTAATTGTGCAACAAAGTCAGCTATGATTTCATCACGACTTAATAGGAGTTCTAAACAACTTTTTCGCTAACTTGGAACGTATCCTGTTAAAATAATTTATTTGCTACCGTTCAGAACTCAATCGGCCAAAATAAATCAAGGAAAGCTTATATTTTTGTATGTACTTTTCCTTGTTGAAGTATCGAAAACTCTTTTTAGGTTCGTGAAAAATCCTTCGACAAAAGGAGAAAAATATTAAACACAAAATGCTTGGACATGATAAGAATTAGTTTCAGAAGCAGCTGACAGATATAGTGAATACCAAAAATCACCAATTTGTACAATATTTGAAAGAAAGAATAAATTGGGCTGGTTTACTTTCCTGTGGAATCGACCATACTATTTTAGGGCAGATTTTTGTCTCTTAAAGCAGTCAAAGAGCCAGCAAGTGCTACGCAAGAGCAGTTTTCAGGGTGAAGAGGGTGTTAAAAATACATTACAATCATCATACATCCTCACTTTAGCCGTGGGTAACACAGTGCGGCGCCGCGCCATTGCGCTGATACCGAGAGCTGAGTTACTGGCGCCGATTCCGATTTTCACAACTCAGTGACGCAATGGCGCCAGCAACACCGGAACACCGACAACACTGGGCGACGCAAAGAACTACAGTTGTCAAACTATCGATGGCACTATCGATAGTATCGATAGTTTCAATTTTTTTAGACCATCAATACTCATTGATAGTTTTTTCTTATACTATCAAAAATATCGATAGTTTAGTAGGACTATCGATCATCTCTACCAATTATTTTGAAATTATTTGAATTTTTTAATTTGAATTAAAAATTTTGTTTTTTAGTGTGATGTCGACGTCATATTCAAATATGCACGCATTTAGGCCAAAATACCTACATATGTTAATCGTGAATCCTGTTTTGTTTGTATAACTTGTGTTTGTTTTTGAACTTTCTAAAAAGAGAAGTATTTTGGCTAAGCATTTACTTTATTTTGAATGATTATAACTTTTATAAGATAATATTTTTTTCAGTATGATCCTGTAAAAACCAAGCAACCTAACTGATTTAGCACTATCGATAGCGCTATCGATATTGCTATCGATAGTTTTGTTTTTTTGGAGACTATCGTGACTACTGATAGTTTTTCTGAAAACTATCAATACTATCGATGGTGTGACTATCGATAGTTTGACACCTCTACAAAGAACACACAAATGCGAAGTTTCACTTGTAAAATATGCAGCACCAGGCGAATTTTTACAAGGTGGTGTTGTTAAAATTAGCCGCGGTCCTTCTGAATGTGAAAATTATGTGTTTGTTGTATTTTTGGGTTTTGAACTTGGGTATATTTGAGTTGTTTTTGCCCAACCGATACCACCTTGTATTAATTCACCTTAGTTCAACACCGGAACACTGACAACACCGGGTGTCGCAAAGAACCAGCAAAGAACACCCGAAAATAGAAGTGTATCTTGTAAAATGTGCAGCACAAGGCGAATTTATACAAGTAGGTGTTGCCAGAATTCGTCGCGGTCCTTCTGAATGTGGAAATGATGGGTTTGTTGTATTTTTGGATTTTGAACTTGGGTATACTTGAGGTTTTTCTCAACCGATATCACCTTCTATTAATTCACTTTGGTGCAGCGTGCAGCAGTAAAGGAAATGAGCTTTAGCCTGAAGAGGCGCAATTGCGCCAACACACTGTGCTGATTCCGACAGTGGCGCTGGAGTTAGGGTGTCAGCGCCAAAAAAATTGCGCCGTTACCCAGACCTACTCCACTTTCATGACCTTGCGTCGATCTCGGTCCGCTATTCCTCTCCTAGCGAATTTGACAGAATCGTTGTTTGCATGACGTCACACTTGTGCAACTTGTTTACGTTTTCCTTGCAAAATTTTTTCTTCTTCCATCCTTGCTCACGTTTTGGCATTTTTCACTCGCAATTGCACCAGTGTGACGTCACACAAAAGTTATCTGCCTAATTCCGAACCGAACGTGGAATGGTCATACTTAGACAATACTTCAACTTTACTTCCTAAATATGTAAACGGTTTTTCTGAATCGTATCTTGTAGACAACTTCTTAAGTGTTAATCTATCCCAGATAAATAGTCTCACTAATAAGTTATCCAGAACTCTTGATCTAGTTTTCATTAATGAAAATATGAACTTTATTTTAAGTGAATGCCTTGTCCCACTTTCGTGTCCCGATTTGCATCATGTGCCGCTTTCTCTTGATCTCGAATTTTATAACTTTGAAATTATGTGTTCGAATAATCTAACGCCTAGTTTTAGTTTTAGGCGTTGCAATTTTGATATTGTCAATCTAGAAATCTCCTCCACAGACTGGGAATCACTATTTTTCGGATTCGATGTTATGGATTGTTATACTATTTTTAAAAATAGAGTCAATGAAATCTGTGTGAACAATATTCCGCTAAAAAAACAAAACTGCTATAAAATCCCGTGGTATACTAAGAAACTAAAGAAGCTAAAGGATTTGAGAAATATGTTTTACAAAAAATTCAAATCAACTAAAATTTCTGCTTTTAAAGATAAATATCTTCACTTTTCGAGAGAGTTTAAAAAGTTAGGTAAAATACTTCAGAGCAGGTATGTTCGTAATTTCGAGACGGATATCAAGGTGAATCCAAAGTCGTTCTGGAACTACGTAAATTTAAAAAAATCGTGCTCTAGTATTCCCTCGGAAGTCTTTTATAATGGGACCCATGCCTCTTCTTCTTCTGAGGCTGAAAATCTTTTTGCTGACTTCTTCCGATGGAATTTTGTGACACAGTCGGACACCTCTCGGGTTTTTTTTTCCAACTGTGGATTCTCCAATTAACTTTGGCAGGCTCATCATCTCTTGATGATGTAGTTGATGGCATTTTGCAAATCAAATCCTCATTGCAGACAGACGTTGATGGCTTTTCATCGTATCTTCTTAAGAATTGTTTGGCCTTTGCTAACCCACTTCTGTTACTATTCAATAAATCACTTGGGTGTGGTGGCGAGTTCATCGATGCCTGGAAAGTTACCTTCATTAGCCCTATATTTAAAAGTGGTGACAAAAGCAATGTTTCCAACTACAGGCCCATCGCCAAGTTGTCGACTGTTTCAAAGCTGTTTGAATATATTGATAAGCAGAAGTTGTATTTTGCAGTTAAACGCTTAATTTCCGATAATCATCTAGCAATTTTTTCGGAATTTTGTATGACGGCTTTCAATGACCGCCTTCAAGTCGACACTGTATATACAGATCTCTCAAAAGCCTTCGATAAAGTCAGCCATTCAATTTTGATTTCTAAATTAGCTAGTGTGGGTTTTCATTCACTATTTTTAGCTTGGATAAAATCCTATCTTCAGCATCGAAACTGTGTATTCGTTGTCGACAATATGCACTCCAACTCTTTCATAGCGTCGTCTGGGGTTCCACAAGGCAGCATCTTAATTTCCTTTTATACGCTGATGATTTGAAGATTTTTTCGACCGTTTCAAATTCTANTAACTCTAATTTCCTTGTATACGCTGATGATTTGAAGATTTTTTCGACCATTTCAAATTCTTCAGACTCCATTAAGATTCAATCAGACCTTGACAATGTCTCAGCCTGGTGTCGATCCAATGGCCTCGAGTTAAACATAAATAAGTGTTTTCATTTATCCTACTACAAATCGCGTTGCGTTATCCCCACTTCTTATTGCATTGCTGGTACCCGGCTATCTGCTCTTAATGAGATAATTGACTTAGGTGTAGTTTTTTACTCGAAATTTTTATTTAATACACTCTAAAAAGTGCATGTAAAACTACTACTGAAAAGTGTTTATTTTTCAAACAGAATCTGTTCAAGTATACGCACAAGATGTTCAAGATTTGATTTTGAACATGAGTTGTTTAAAATATACACATGAAATGTTTAAAATTACGAACATTTTGAAAGTAAAAATATATGTTCTACACATAATAAATACTAAGTGCCAGGGGCGCACGCAGGAATATATTTTTAGGGTGAAAGAGTTTATACTTCTAAATATATATCATCAGAAAATACTGAAAATTCGCTCTTTAAAATACATTTATGCAAGTTTTATGTACAGAATGAAATAAAAAAATAAACTTTTTAAAGTTTCATAAATTGCATTTTATTTGCATAAAATTTACAAAGAACTCAGACATTTTCAACCGGCTTCAAAAAAAGGGAGCTTATCAATTCTTCGGAGTATTTTTATTTCTTTTATTTATTCCACCGCATAACTTTGCACTGCGTGAACCGATTTTTTTTTACCGGAAAGATAATACCTTAAAGGTCGTCCCGTAATTTGGTTTAGAGCCGATCATTAAATCATGAAAAAATTAACGGTTAAAGATGCACTCAACTTTCAAAAGTAATACAAAATTTTACAAAAGAATTTTAATATAAATAAATTAAATAATTTCACGAAATTTTTACAATTTTTTATTCATTTTCGTCGATTTCTGGTTTAGCTGAACATGTATTTTTATCATGTAGCTCATTTTGGTGGAACGAATTCCAAGTTAGCAAATTGAATCTTCGAATGCTTGTTAAGTACATATCAGTGGTAAACTTTTTTAGGCTGTAAAGTGTAAAAAGCAACTGTAAGTGAGCATGCATTGCATATTTTTAGGACAATGTTTTCGTTCGCAGTTAAACTTTAAAGAGCTCTCAAGAAAAAAGAAAAATTCTTACAAAATGATGCACAAGAAATGGAAAAGAAAAATTTTTCTATCAAAATTTCTTAAATCATAATAAATTTAACCCCAAAACCCAACCCTTGTGTGCGCTACGTGACAAATTTGATATGTAAAAGTAAACAGACAGTGTTTAATTTTGCACACACTAGGAGAGGAAACTGATTACCTCTCTTTATTTGCGTGAATTTAAACGAAAATTTTTTAGAGTAAATTTTAAACATTTTATGTGTAAACTATGAAAATGTGAACAATAAATGTTTAAAACTCAAAAAACCAATTTGAGATTTATTCTACGCCACACATATGATAAGTAAAAGTAAGCAAGCAGTGTGTAAATTTGCATTCATTAAGAGAGGAAACTGGTTACCTATCTTAATATTCATAAATTTAAACAAAAATTGTTTAGAGTGTAGTCAAAAATCTTTCCAACAGATAGATCGGTTATATTAGCTTGAGAAACAATATGTTTAAAGATAATATCAAAGTTGATAAATCTGAATTTTTACCGGTTTTATTGGTAAGCGATAAAAAGTAATACACTAAGCGATAAAAAGTAATACATTATTGAACATCTAAGAGCCGAGCCACTTTATTTGACACCTCATTTGTTGTAATCCAACGTAAAGTGCGGGTCTCATAATTTGTTAGATAGGTGCCAACCCTATAGGAATTCAAAGTACCAAAGATAATATTCCAATCGATTCAGATTATACTTAAAAATATTCGCCTAAATCCGTACAGTGGCGTGGTCAAAATATCTCAACTATCCTTTATACCATGTTATATATAAAAAGTTCAAATAGGTGGCAACCCTACTTAAAAAATAATACAGTTTTTGTACATGCGAAGGCCATGCACTTCCATTTGGTAATCCTACGAACGAAAATCTTTTAACTTTTTAATAGGTTGCAACCCTACTCAGAAAAATAATACATTATTGCGCATGTAGAGGCTAAGTCTTTTCGTTTGACAGTGGCGGTACAAAAATGATGCCTACAATTATTATGATTGAATATATCAATTTTATTAACAGGTGGCAACCCTATTAAAAAAAATATTAGTGCTTTTCTAGAGCCCAATCCTTTCATTTGACACATAATCATTTGTAATCCAACGAGAATCGATTATTTGCATAAACAGCCTATATTTGCTTTTATTCAAGAAATTTTCCTCTTTAAAATGCGCATATGCAGAAGAACAAATGCAGGAAATTTTTGGGAATTAACTCGGCTCCGGGGAATTTTAGATAACAACACTGGTAAAAACGGCCAGCTGTTGTCTTTTGTACAAGTAAGCAAACAAAGGAGGCGAAGGCCATGCACTTCCATTTGGTAATCCAACGAACGAAAATCTTTTCACTTTTTACTAGGTGGCAACCCTACTCAGAAAAATAATACATTATTGCGCATGTAGAGGCTAAGTCTCTTCGTTTGACAGTGACGGTACAAAAATGATGCCTACGATTATTATGATTTAATATATCAATTTTATTAACAGGTGGCAACCCTATTAAAAAAATGTTAGTGCTTTTCTAGAGGCCAATTCTTTCATTTGACACAAAATCATTTGTAATCCAACGAATGGTGCGCATCTTATAGTTTTTAGACAGGTGGCAACCCTATTAAAATTCTAAGTAAAAGAAGATCCCTCTCCTGTCGATTCAGAGTATATTAGAGAAAATTTCGCCAAAATCCGTTCAGTAGTTTTCGAGATTACCGCGTACAAAGAATCGATGATTTGCATAAACAGCCTATATTTGCTTTTACTCAAGAAATTTTCCTCTTTAAAAAGCGCATATGCAGCCGAACAAATGCAGGAAATTTTTGGGAATTAACTCGGATCCGGGGAATTTTAGATGACAACACTGGTAAAAACGGCCAGCTGTTGTCTTTTGTACAAGTAAGCAAACAAAGCAGACGAGTGTCTCGTCCGCGGTGTTCTTATTATTTATTTTTTAATTTTATTTGATTTATATATTTAATTTTACTTTATTTTATTTTCATTTGCTTTCTTTTATATCACATTTTTTATTTTACTATTAGTTAATTTAAATTTTTAGAGCAGAATTTTATTAAAAAGTCAACAACAACTAACTGAAAGCAACGAAAATAAATAACTTATAAAAAAAAGAATGAAAACGAAATAAATGAAAATTCTACTGGCCGTGGGACCCGAACCCACGACCTAGCGGGTCGTTTATCCGCATTAGTGCCATCTGTAAGGGTAAAATTATTATGCGCATATGTGTGCCAGATTATATGCATAACCTTTGCCGTCTGTCACAGCTTTATGCATCCACTTGCATACATTTCCAGATTAAAAGCACCAAAAAGGGTGTCATTATTCCGCTAAAAACTGCGTTCTTAACTTTTTTCTAAAGAGTGTAAATTGCAATATTTGGTTGGAAATTTGCAGAGTTTTCTTTAATTTTGCATAAGGTGTGGAGCTCCAACTTTTGCGGTTTTTGGTGTAGAATTAACCATATTTTTATAAAAAACTAGCAGAGCACCCGATGTCGTTCGGGGTAAACAAATAAAAATATAAAAGAGTAATACAAATATTCAGTCCAGCATAATTTAAAGGAGACAAACTATTTTCTTTGTTTACATTAAGGCATTCTTTTGAGCCATACTTTTAGCTTTATCGTGTTTTAACTAATATATGTTGATCACCACTTTCTGTACTACAAATCTTGTTCCATTATTAATATTAGGTGGATTAAGGCAACGATCAAATTTCTAAATTAAAATTAGTGTACTACGGTACATTCCGTTTAGCTGCCTATTCGTTTGGCTGTTTTAGTATAGGTGCACATTTCTGGTAGAACGCTTAATTCGGAAGGAGTTTTACTCATCATGTATAAACCTTTTTCGTTTAACAGCATCGCGGGATTGAAAAAACGATTTAATCTTTCCATTTCAAAATAATCCAAAGACGGTAAGGTTTAAAAAAAAAACACAGTTTTAAATATCCGATTTATCTAATAGATGAATACATATATGTATATTCCCCTTTGACAAACCCATTTATATATACTTTACTCTGAACACCTCCCATAGATACCTATGTCTGAATACCAAATTTAAAGTTCATGTGACTTATGGTTCCGAAGTTATAGCTGATAAAGGATTCCACGCCTATAGGAAGTGCCATGCCCCCTTTTACAAACTCATTTATTTATACCTTCATATGGGCACCTACCATTGATATGTCTGCATACCAAATTTCAAGTTCGTGGGACTATGGTTCCGAATTTATAGCTGATAAGAAATTCCACGCCTATGGGATGTGCCACGCCCCTTTTCAACAACTCGTTTATATATACCCTCGTATAAGCACCTACCATTGATATGTCTGCATACCAGATTTCAAGTTCGTGGGACTTATGGTTCCGAAGTTATGGCTGATAAAAAATTCCACGCCTATGGGATGTGCCACGCCCCCTTTTACAAACTCGTTTATACATTCCCTCTTATAAGCACCTACCATTGATATGTCTGCGTACCAAATTTCAAGTTCGTGAGACTTATGGTTCCGAAGTTATAGCTGATAAAAAATTCCACGCCTATGGGATGTGCTACGCCCCCTTTTACAAACTCGTTTATACATTCCCTCTTATAAGCACCTACCAATGGTATGGGTCACGCCCACTTTTATAAACACGTTTATACGTACCCTTCTTTAAGCAAACGAAATTTCAAGTTCGTGGGATTTAACGTTCCGAAGTTATAGGTAAAAGTTCCCCCTTTTACAAACTCGTTTATACATACGCTCATAAAAGCACCTACCATTGAAACGTCTGCATACCAAATTTCGAGTTCGTGTGACTTATGGTTCCGAAGTTATAGCTGATAAAAATTCCACGCCTATTGGATGTGCCACGCCCCCTTTTAAAAACTCGTTTTTACATTCACTCCTAGAAGTATCTACCATTGATATGTCTGCATACCAAATTTCAAGATCATGTGACTGATGTTCCGAAGTTATAGTTGATAAAAAATGCCATGCCTATGGGATGTGCCACGCCCCCTTTTACAAATTCGTTTATACATTCCCTCTTATAAGCACCTACCATTGATATGTCTGCGTACCAAATTTCAAGTTCGTGAGACTTATGGTTCCGAAGTTATAGCTGATAAAAATTCCACGCCTATGGGATGTGCTACGCCCCCTTTTACAAACTCGTTTATACATCCCTCTTATAAGCACCTACCATTGATATGTCTGCATACCAAAATTCAAGTTCGTGAGATTTATGGTTCCGAAGTTATAGGTGATAAAAAATTCCGCGCCTGTGGAACGTGCCACGCCCCCTTTCACAAACACGTTTATACATAACGTCGTATAAACACCTATCATTGGTATATCTGCATACCAAATTTCAAGTTCGTGTGACTTTTGGTTCCGAAGTTATAGTTGATAAAATATTCCACGCCTATGGGATGTGCCACGCCCCCTTTAACAAACTCCTTTATATGTACCCTCCTATAAGCACTTACCATTGATATGTCTGCATACCAAATTTCAAGGTCGTGGGACTTAAGCTTCCGAAGTTATAGTTGATAAAATATTCCACGCCTATGGGATGTGCCACGCCGCCTTTTAAAAACTCGTTTATATTTACCCTCCTATAATATGTCTGCATACGAAATTTCAAGTTCGTCTGACTTATGGTTCCGAAGTTATAGCTGATAAGAAATTCGGAGCCTATGGGATGTGCCACGCCCCCTTTTACAAACTCGTTTATATATACCCTCCTATAAGCACCTACTATTGATAGTATGCATACCAAATTTCAAGTTCGTCCGACTTATGGTCTGGAAGTTATGGCTGATTAAAAATTTGACGCCTGTGGGAGGTGCCACGCCCCCTTTTACAAACTCGTTTATATATACCCTCCTATAAGCACCTACTATTGATAGTATGCATACCAAATTTCAAGTTCGTCCGACTTATGGTCTGGAAGTTATGGCTGATTAAAAATTTGACGCCTGTGGGAGGTGCCACGCCCCCTTGTCGGATCCCAAGTTTTTTCACCCTATTATAGGCCAAAATTTTGATCGATTTTGTCAGTTTGTTTAGAATGCAACCTGGCACATACATACATACATACTTTCACAAATATATAGTAGATATTTATTATTATCCCAGTGTATAAGAATTTTAGGAATATATCGTCCACAATGGCACCTATCGTCTACATTTTTAGTCTCAATATTTATTTTAAATTGGCTAAATTGTATTCTAAATATGAGCCAAATCGGCAATTAAATTAAATTTTTATGAATATCCCGACCCCAGCGCCATCTAGCGATTAAATTTTTAGTCGAAATATTTCCCTTCAAGGTACTGAAATATGTTCCATATATGAACGAAATCGCTCCAGCCGTTTAGTAGTTTAGTGTACTTCATATACATAAAAGCTTAAAAAGAACTGAATTTACTTAAAAATCAATATGCTTAAATTTAGACAAGTAAGACAAAGTGAACTAATATTTTTACTTTTAAGCAGAAGGCACTTTTGTTTTTTACTTACTACTTAAGTTTAATACTACTACTACTAATAATGTGGTTTATAAATTTTTCATACATTTTTTTTTTTTTAATTATACTTGCATTTATTTGTTGGATCTGCTTATTTTACATCTATCAAGCCTAACAACAAGTTTAAAAACCTTACGTCTAATTTTACAATAATGTAGCTCAAACCCTGGGGTTGAGCCCTGTTGGTTTAACGTCGCTCAATTAAAGGCTGGTAGATCTCTTCTTCGCAGGCGTGTTATATTTGTTGTGTTGCACAGGCCACTTGCCAGTGGATTTGGGTGGTTACGCAGTTTTATTTTGTATTTTTCTCTGCTGCTGTCGATTACAGATTTAACCATCGGTATACCAAGGTCTCTATGTATATTTTCATTGCGGACATACCACGGTGCTCCCGTTAAGGCCCTTAGCGTTTTAGATTGGAATCTTTGGATCCTGTCAATGTTGGTTGCACAGGTCGTACCCCACAGTTGAATACCATACATCCATATAGGCTTAATCACTGTATTATATACAAGTACTTTATAATCTAGTTTCAGTTTTGATTTACCGTTTATAAGGCAGTTCACGCTAGCTGACTTTAACTTCATTTTTGTAATCTTGGTTGATATGTGTTTGCGCCAAGTTAGTCTCCTATCCAAGTGTATTCCTAGATATGTAACCTCATTGGCTTGTGGAATATGGACATTATTTAATTTGATTGGGGGGCATACTTGCGGTCTGAGTGAAAATGTTGTATGTTTACTCTTCTGTTCGTTGACTTTTATGCGCCAGTTTGCCAGCCATTCTTCTATGCGTAGTAAGTGTTCCTCTAGTACTCTTGAAGCTCTGTTGGGACATTTATTACGACTTCTTGCTAGTTGGAATATCTGAAGTGTAGATGATATACAGCATAGGCCCGAGTACACTACCTTGAGGAACGCCAGCCGTTATCGACATGTCTTCTGAAGTGAAATTAGATACTTTAACAGCAAATTTTCTGTTAGTTATGTATGATTCAAATATTTTGTGGAATTCCGGCGGCAACAATTTTTTTATTTTATATATAAGACCGTCGTGCCACACTTTGTCGAATGCTTGTGCCACATCGAGAAAAATTGCAGAGCAGTACTCTCTGAGCTCAAATGCCCTTCTGATTTCATTTGTAATTCGATTAACTTGTTCAATTGTACCATGTTTTTCTCGGAAGCCAAATTGGTGTGCTGGTATTAAATTGCGTTCATGGAGAAAGGGAGATATCTTTGATAGGAGTACTTTTTCGAATACTTAGGAAAGACAGGGCAGTAAGCTTATTGGTCTGTATGAGGACGGCTGTGTTGCGTCTTTTCCAGGTTTGGCTATCATGATTATCTTCGACCTTTTCCATGATTTCGGAAAGTAACCGAATTTGAGGATAGCGTTGAAAAGGTCAAAAAGAATTGCTAGTGCAACATTCGTTAGCTCTATTAGAATTTTCGGAGTAATAAAATCAGCACCCGGCGATTTCTTTGGATTAAGCTGCTTTACTATAGCTTTTACTTCTAAAGAGTTCGTCTTGCTAGGTGTGTATAGCTCATTTGTATTTTTGGTTAGCCGTGGCAGCCTGAAGTTGTTCGTTGGACAGTTTGGCTGAAACACATTCTTTAAATGGTGTGAAAAACACTCGGCTCTCTCCTGCTCACTACGAGCCCAGGTTCCACATTGGTTCCTAATTGGCATTTCTGTAGCCACTGGTGGTTTGAAGTATTTTAGCGATTTCCATAGAGAGTATCTTTCAGTAGAATTCGGGGAAAGCTTCTTAATGTACCTTTGCAAGTTGCGATCCTCTGCACGTTTGAGTGCTTGTTTCAGTTTTCTACTGGCAGCTTTATACAGTAGCTGTGAGGTTGGTGAGCGATGGCTCTGCCACTGTCTTCTTAGGCGCCGCTTTTCTGCCACAAGTTTTTCTATTTCGGTATTTGTAACTGATGTATGCGTAGGTGGTACTTGGACTTGATTTGGTGTTGCCAGGCCAGCGGCTGTAGTAAAGGTTTCTTTAAAATGTTCAACAAGGGAGTCTATAAAACGCTCGCAGTTAAGTGCAGCGTTTAATTGAAGGTGACTACTGATGTAATTTTTATATTTAAGCCAGTTGGTGTTATTTGAAGTTAGACGAGGCTCAATTTCGATATTTTGGGTCTGTTCATATAGTTTTATTAATATAGGGGAGTGATCGGATGATAGTTCAGGTAGAGTTTCTGCTGTTATGTTATTTCTGTATATGTTTCTTGTAATTGCGAAATCTATTAGGTCTGGTATCTTCTTTATATCGGTAGGCCAGTAAGTAGGTTTACCAGGAGATGTGACCTCTAGTCTATTGTGCCTGTTTATAATGGTATTGTATGGCTGCCGCCCTTTTGGGTAAATAAGGCGTGATCCTCAGTACGTATGCTTTGCGTTGAAGTCGCCTCCTGCCAGGAATCTATTACCCAGGCTATCAAAGAAATCTTTAAAGTCATTTTCAGAAATTAAAAATCGCGGTGGGCAATAAATAGCCGATAGATTCAAGTCTCGGTCGCAGTTTCGTAAGCATATGGTAGTTGCTTGCAGACAGGCTGTTGCTTTTGAGTCTAGAATATTGTGCTTTAGGCGTTTTCTAATCAGCACCGCTGTGCCTCCATGAGCTTTACCATCTGGGTGATTGGTGGCATAGGATTTGTATCCAGGTATGGAGAAATTATATGTATTTGTTAAATGTTTCTCGGACACTAGCATAACATCTATGTTGTATTCAGTGAGAAATTGACTGAGTTCTAATCTACGCTGGTTTACACCGTTAGCATTCCATAAGCAAATTTTCAATTCACTCATTTTTTATTCACTAAAATTTGCAACAATTGGTTTTGAGCCTTTATGAGGTCTTGAATCATATTTTGCATAGTAGACATGAATTGAGTCTTACAATGAGTAAGATTCAATATCATTCCTTCTATGCCACAAGTAGGGGCTGCATTTGCTCAGTGTTATTTCTTTGAATATTTGCAAATGTTTCTTGATTGGAGTTTGATTTTGCCGTGCTTGGCTGCGTTTGTAGTTTTAACGCGTCGGCAAAAGAAACGTTCGGAACTCGCTGCGCATTGGCAAAAAAGGCTCCTGGTGTAGTGGTTGATGGCGTGAGGTGTTGGTATGTATAAGAGCTAGTTGGAGTGGTGGAAGAGCGTACGGCTGTGTTGCGCTGATTCATGCGAGACTTTAAGTCTTTGTATACAGGGCATCCCCTATAATTGGCGGTGTGGTTACCTCCGCAATTACTGCATTTCTTTACAGCCACATCATCTTTGATAGCCTTGCAAGAAGCGGAAGCGTGAAGGTCGCCACAGGCAACACACACTGGGCGCAAGGTACAGTATGTTCTAGTGTGCCCAAATTCTTGACAATTTGTGCACTGTACGGGACCGTTTAGCTTGTGCGGCTCCTCCACTGTTATTCTTCGGTGTAGAAGGTATCGTAGACTGGGTGCACTGCGTTTTTATTCATTGGCTTTGTTTCTGGCTTAAGTTCTACCTTAAACATAGGCTGAGTGATTTTTGCTCTGTTGATAATATGACAACATTTTTAACGNCGTAGACTGGGTGCACTGCGTTTTTATTCATTGGCTTTGTTTCTGGCTTAAGTTCTACCTTAAACATAGGCTGAGCGATTTTTGCTCTGTTGATAATATTGACAACATTTTTAACAGAAAATCCTGCCTTCTCTAGAGCATGAGCAATATCAGCAATGGGTACACTTGATTCTATACCTTTTATTACTACTTGCAGTCCATTGCTGCTTTTGAGCTGGTACGTATAGAAGTTTTTCTTATCTTCATTAAGGTGTTTGGTTACCAACCGCTAATTTTCTTCAGTAAGAATCTGAAGTTTGGTCTCTGTAATATTGCCCTTGGTAACTGATGTTACGTGGAACGTATTGTCTCCAATAAGCTGAGTTAATTTATTCACGAGCTCACTACAGTTTTGCTCTCGTAAATAAATTGGGGGCGGTTTGGGTTTGGCTTTAGAAACTTCATTCGGCTCTTTGTCACATTCATTGTCCAGAATCGCAAACTTATTTCCCAGTAGAGGGTTAATGTCAGTGGTTTTCGTTTTTGCAATTTTTGATGGGTTTGCAATTTTTTGCTGCTGTGGGCTTAATTTTCGTTTGACTTGTATATACCTATCAATACCCGTTTGAGTCAATGTACGGGTTGTTGGATTAAGTAGGTCAACTTGCGCTGAGCTGCGTTGCTTGACTTGGGCTTGTGCCGAAATTTCCGTTTGTGCAGGTGTGGGTGAACTGCGTTGTGAAACCGCTGTCATTGCTGAATGCATTTAAACATTTGTGATGGTATTGTCCTTCCTTCAACCGATCGAATATAATATAAAAGGGAAATGTTTCGGCAAGCCTGATTAGAAATGTAGATCTAAGGTGACGAATTTATAACAGGTTAAGAACTATAAAAAATGGATGCAGATCGAACTAGATCTAATCTGTCGAATTAGGAACTGGTTTGGAACTAGAGAAAAGGGGTGCAAAACGAACTACATCTTATCTGTCGAATTTAAAACTGGTTCGGAACTAGAGCCAAAGGGGTGCAACGGGGGACAATTGACACTTCCTAGGACATCGCAATGTTAAATTCGTCAGTCGCTAGCATGCAAAGAGAATTAACGCGTACTAGTCATGGTTCCAAACGCACTAGAACCGAACCAGTTCCGCACTAGTTCGTTTCCCTACAGGGTACTAAACTGTAAGTAAGATTGTGTTGGTCAGCGCAGAGCAATTTGAGCTACAGTGGTGTAAAAGCGAATCGTATGGGGTAAATGTAACGTATGAAGGTACGCTTTTAAAAATAACAAAGCTAATGAAAATGATATAAAGTTGCATATTCGATGTTTCAATTATTTTTCGCAATCCTTGGCCATATCTTGAACTCTTCGTACGATGGTTCGACGCGACAAGCATTTTTCCTGGTATTTGTGAACCTCCTCTTTTGATAGCGTACTAACGGCTTCCAAAATGCAGGCTCTTATAAACTCTCCGTCAGAAAAGGATTGATTGCCCACAATGATTTTGCGAGTAATAGCGTACCGAACGCGAATTGCGCAGATGCTATCGACAACTATGTCCTTAAGTACAAATAATGTAAAAAACTTTTTTAAATTTCAAAATTAGCTAAAAACCTTGGAAACTAAGTTGTCTGCAGAAGTTAATTTTTTACATAATTCCTTTCTCCCACCGCCAACGTACTCATCGTAATCTTTATGAAATTGTTCATAACATCTTTTTATATTAAAAGCTTTACAAAGAAAATGTTTTTTGCAAATTAAGCACTGCGAATCTTCTCCACTTTGCTGACACAAGTATTTTAAACTCCATTCAGAGTTGAAACTCCTCGATTTTCTTTTTACAGCGTTCGCACTTGCTTCACACTCCGTCGACATTGTTAAAATAAATCGTAATGATGCAAGTTAAAAAACACAAACTTGTATTAAAATTTCAACGCAGTAGAACACATTTTTGAACACTGTTACCTGTTTTTATGCAGGCTGTCATATGCAGCGTTGCCGAAAGCTTTCGCTGAAAAATCGTCAATTTACCCAAAAACAATCGTCATTTGAGCCAAAAAAAACGTCAAATTTTTATTTACTAAACTTTTTAACTATATAAAAAAACAATAACAAAAATATAAATACAAAGTTTATTTGTTTAGACATACATACATATGTATAATAAATATGACTGAACACATTACAAATGACTGGCGTGCTGTTTTGGACTCGGCCAAAATCGCTTAGGCGGTTACAGCGCCAAATAAGAAGAAGAAGAAGAACACATTACAAAACCAAAAGAAATCCACATGGTATATGGGTTATAATAAAAGTTGATTAACAACAAAAATTTTAAATTAGAATTTAAAGCATAACTGCTTGTAAATTCTTGTATTCCACTGGTTTAAAGTTTTTTAAAAGAAGTTGATCTAATTTTAAAGTGTAAGCATTTGTTNTCGGCCAAAATCGCTTAGGCGGTTACAGCGCCAAATAAGAAGAAGAAGAAGAACACATTACAAAACCAAAAGAAATCCACATGGTATATGGGTTATAATAAAAGTTGATTAACAACAAAAATTTTAAATTAGAATTTAAAGCATAACTGCTTGTAAATTCTTGTATTCCACTGGTTTAAAGTTTTTTAAAAGAAGTTGATCTAATTTTAAAGTGTAAGCATTTGTTATCGAATCGATAAAGTTGTCTAAAATCTTTAGGTAAAGGCCCAACACTGCATTGTGAATATTTTGTATTTGACAATTTGTGCTTTGAAATACTTTGTTAACCTTGTTAATAATATTGAGTACATATTTTAAAAAACATAAATACAGTTCATTAATATCGTTTAGATTTTTAAAAACAGTAACGGCAGTATCGATATGATCATTATTTGATGCGAGCGAGTAAAAAATTTTTAATTCGAATTGTAGCACCCGACCCACCACTAATTCTAATGAAAGCCATCTGGTTTGCGCCGGATGTAGCATTTTTTTTGGTTTGTATTCCAGAAGTGACGAAATTTTTAAAAATTGTGCATTTCTTTTAGGGCTATTTGCAATATAGTGTTATATATTTCGTACCAAAGTCTCCACTTCAGAAGGTAATTTGAGGTACGCATACGATGAGCAAAGCGCCAGTGAGTGGCAAACGCATTTAATAGTAAACAAACTTGGAATATCAACTTTTAGCAGTTTTGATACGGAATGATTTTTACCCGTCATATTTGCCGCACCGTCCGCTGCGAAACCAATCAAATTACTCTCGTAGCAAATATTATGTTTATTGAAGTAATTCACAACAGTGTTTTATATACTTTTCGCATCACAATTCTCCACTTCAATTAAGCCAAAAAAAGTATTTTATATAAAGATCTAAAGTTGCTCTAACAACTAAGCACAGCGATTTTGTATTCGAAATATCCGTTGACTCATCAATGCACAAGGAAAATTTTTGCTGACGTAGAAGTGAACACAAGTTCTCAAACTGGGTGCGACCCAATACATTTGATACTTTTGAAGTTAATTTTGAGTCTGAAATACCATGTTTTAAAAACTGCGTCAAGTGATCTATGCAGGAAAAGGGCAAATTATGCTCTGCAATAACTGCAACTGAAGCTCTATAGTCTGAACTTTTCTCGTTTCGGCGGAACTATTTTGAAACTGCGTATCGATAGTACTTTGGTTACTAACTATGCAACTTGCCCTCTCGTTATGCTTTTTACTTGCTTTGTGCCTCAATAAATCACTTTTCCAGATCTAACTCTAAGTAGGGTGTTGCACAATTTGCAAGCAAGTTCGTCAGTACCTGATGGATTTTTTTTCTTAATCAGCCAACTATCAAACTCCTCCATATGAACATATTTTACGTTGATTGCTTTTAGTTTCCTAAAATATATTTAAATATATGCGTATAATGTACAATAAAGTCCGGTTTATTTAATCACAATTATTCACCGTCACAATTTCTTTTACAGCGCCACTTCGTGTTTCAGGGGAGCAATTGCTTTTATCTATATACATTTAAATACAAATATAAGTTACGCTATAAAATGTTATTTGAATACATTTTTTATTATATGCACATACCTGTGTTAATTAAAAACTTATCAATTTCTTCAGATTTATTTAATTTGAAATATTTAGCTTACGCACGAAACTTCAATGAGCACAAATTGTTTTTCTATAACTGACGAATATTTGAATTCTTCTTTCACCTCTTATCCAGTATTCCTCTTTGTAAATATATCACTATGTAGAGAGACAGACATGGCGCAATCCGCTGTTTGTGCGTTTGTGTGATTTTTGTTCTCCTTCATCTCCGCTATTCGCAGGATTGCGCATTCTCGTAAATATGTATATGAACCTTTCTTCCTATCTCTCTACATTTTTCCAACATATGTATATGCGTGTTATCTTTCTGTTTCTTTTGAATTAGTGTATCAGCAGCAGCGTTGCCGTTTTGGTCCAATTGGACCAAATTGGTAGCTTCATTCTCCTTTGGTAGTTTGGTTGGTTTGATGAAGCTTTTGGTAGGCAAAAATGTTTTGAAAAGTCAATCAAATTGAGCATTAAAATTTATTCACTTAGGATATTTGCACACTTGTCGTCCAATCATAGTTGCGTTATCGTCTCGCCCTGAAATTTTGAGCCAAGCACATGCATTTCAAAGGAGATCTGCACACTTGTCGTTATCGGCTAGTTATCGGCAAATCGTAGAAGATGCAGAAACGGATAATTATGGCACTGTCGTTTGCTAATCGTTGTGCACGCATTGTTTGTTTACATTTTATGGGGAAAAATTAGTGAAAAAGTTAATGTTTGCATTAAAATTTTATAAAAATTTGTATTTTTCGCATAAAATCTGTAGAAGTTATTAAAAAGTGGATAATTGCAATGAAATTCAATAAATGAATTCAAATATCACGACCGAGTTGCATCATCATTGTGATATTGAAAAACAATGATTGGACGACCAATGTGCAGCACGCCTTACTTTGCGTTTACACGTTGAAAACATAAGTTTTCTTTGTTTTTTCTAAATTTTACTAAGCACACAATTTTCTGCAAACAAAAACTGACTTCCCAAAGCTATGATCGATCAGCTGTTGAAATTGATCGAAAACTTGCCTATCGTCTTGAAAGAAAAATTGGTGATAGGCAATTTGCAAAGTGTGAGTGTATGCAAATTGAAACAAAATTTGTAAATTTATTATTGAAATACATAAAACGTCAGATTTTGTTACTTCAAACATAACAATTTTTTGATATGAATTGAATGAATCTCAAAGTTATTTACATTTTTTACAAACGTTTTTTACGCAATACGTTAATTCTTTTATTTGTTTTGTTTAACCTTAAATATTGGTATACAGTTAACCAACACAGTAAACAATATTATACTGTCAAATTGTGTAGCTAAAATCCCCGTTACTTCAAGAAATTTTCGTTTTAATGATGAACAAAAATTTGGTAGTTTGGAAACTGATTTGGTAGGCGTTTTGGTACCTAAAAATAAGCTCAACAGGCGACAGTGATCAGCAGTTCAAATTTACGATTTGGTTACAATTCTATAGAAAATGTATTAGAACCAAAGGCAGGGTTGTATTTAGAACAAAACTAATAGAACTAAAAGCATGGTTGTATTTTGAACTGGGTTTGCCTTTAAAAAATTTTGTCCATAGGAAAGTGGAAAAAACTAAAATAAAAAATCGTCATTTCGGAAAAAAAAAACGTCAGAGCGTCATTGAGCTAAAAAAACGTCAAAATGACGACCAAATTGTCAATTCGGCAACGCTGNGTGTAGCTAAAATCCCCGTTACTTCAAGAAATTTTCGTTTTAATGATGAACAAAAATTTGGTAGTTTGGAAACTGATTTGGTAGGCGTTTTGGTACCTAAAAATAAGCTCAACAGGCGACAGTGATCAGCAGTTCAAATTTACGATTTGGTTACAATTCTATAGAAAATGTATTAGAACCAAAGGCAGGGTTGTATTTAGAACAAAACTAATAGAACTAAAAGCATGGTTGTATTTTGAACTGGGTTTGCCTTTAAAAAATTTTGTCCATAGGAAAGTGGAAAAAACTAAAATAAAAAATCGTCATTTCGGAAAAAAAAAACGTCAGAGCGTCATTGAGCTAAAAAAACGTCAAAATGACGACCAAATTGTCAATTCGGCAACGCTGGTCATATGGTCGGTTGCTCTCATTTGTCTCTAGCTTTGCGCTCATTGGTCAAACCTGTTTTGAATACGGTGAAATAACCAGTGCCGCCTGTTGCATTTTAAGGCACTTTTTCCACTACTATAGAAGTAGGTATTGTCTGGTATATATGTAAAATAAGTAAAAAAGTAAAATTTTAAGGACCTTTAATTAGGGTTATCCGGAACAGAAGGCGTTACTTATCACTTAGCAGAATATTATCTGTTCTATTTCTTATGAACCCACTAAAATTAGTATGGTTTAAGAGATTCATAGAAAAATCTCTACCTAAATACAACAATTACCACTTAGAAAACAAAAAAATCAATTGTTCTGTGTACACTGTACGCAAAAGCTATCATTTGATGGGCAACCGCAAATTTGTTTACGAGTGTGTAAATAATATATATTTGGTGGTCTCAAGGACAAACTCTGAAACGCTCTGAAAAAGAGTGTGCAAGGAATCACTATCTGGTACTATTTTCGCATTTTAATATCGATCATTAAGGAAAAGTACAAAGAATGTTTATAATGAATAAGGTTACATAGTTTAACCAACAATAATTTTGCTTTCCTTTATGTATGCGTTTATGAACTTTTACTCACAACGCCATTTTTACACTTCTATTGTTTATGAAATACAAATTTATACCTAAATGTATACATATGTATATGTACATATAAGCATATATACACCTACATTTTCGCTCAAAAGTATTTCATTATCTTAAAAGTACCAAATATCACAAAAAATTTCAACACAACCCCTTTTTGGTGAGTGATTCAGTGTCAAAGTGGTGCGCTCATTTCTGCGCGCTCTTGCCATTAAAATTGAAGCAATCATGGACTATCCACAATTTTTAAATTCGGTAATAATAGGTCTCCTTTGCGACCCAGTTCAGTTACGTAAAGCTATAAAGATTTACAAATTTTTAAATTAAACTCTATTTTAAAAAGATATTTTGTACTGTAAAACGTAATTTAATTGACCGGTTAATAAATCACCCAAATAATGCAAAATCTATTTTACAAAAAAGTTGAATTCAAAGCTAAATTAATGTTTCAAATATTTATACATATAAACCTGTGTATGAATATTTTACATAAATGTAGATTTCCGTTCAAAATATGCTCGTATTTATTTTCATTATGAATAAAATAACATACATATGTATGTTGAAATATTAACTTACTATTATGCAATATTTATGCAAATTTAAGGTTTGTTACAAAAAAAAAGGAAAAACCTTATCTGTCGCTCGAAAAATCTAAGCTCGGTCGCTGCCAAAAAATTATCTACATAAAAATAAAAAAAAAATCTGAGTTTGGTAATTTTTTTAGAGTTTCAGTAAAAGTTAAAAACATTTTGTGGTAACCCTGAGGATGTGACTGAATTATTTATTTATTCAAGCAGTAGTAATCTAGATTAACAAAGTTACTGACAGACTACTTAGAAATAGAAGGAGTTATACATTAAAACTCATTGCATTTAACATTGATTTGAAATCAGACTTATTTAGATAAAGAAAAATCAATGGCTAGAGAATTTGAGAGAATATTGAACTCTGTCAGAGCTCTAAAAATTGGAGCATTAGAAGCGTAAAGAGTTTGGGCACATTCTGTTTAAAAAATATCACTATTTCGGAGAGTCCGGTTAGGGATATGGAAACAAATGCGCTCGAGGAGATATGGTGAATCAATTACACCCTTAATAATATCGAAGACAAAGGTGAGCGAAAGGATAGTTCTTCTGCTTCGAAGAGATTTCAAGTCAATTAGCGCACACCTGGCTTTATATGAGGGAATAGGGTCGGCGAAATTCCACGACCGCAGAGCAAAGCGTAAAAACGTTTTTTGAACCCGCTCGAGTCTATTAATATGGCATCCATGATAGGGTCTCCAGATAAAACAAGCGTATTCCAACTTAGAGCGTACCAGCGACGTGAACAATAACTTCAGAGTATAGGGATCTGTGAAATCTGAACTAAATCGACGAATAAAAGCAAGCACTGAATATGACTTAGCAATGGTGTAATTTAGATGACTACACTCTAAAAAGTGCATGTAAAACTACTACTGAAAAGTGTTTATTTTTCAACCAGAATCTGTTCAAGTATACGCACAAGATGTTCAAGATTTGATTTTGAACATGAGTTGTTTAAAATATACACATAAATATACACATGAAATGTTTCAAATTACAAACATTTTGAAAGTAAAAATATATATTTTTACAAATAATAAATACTAAGTGCCAGGAGCGCACGCAGAAATATATTTTTAGGGGGAAAGAGTTTATACTTCTAAATATATATCATCAGAAAATACAGAAAATTCGCTCTTTAAAATAAATTTATGCAAGTTTTATGTACAGAATGAAATAAAAAAATTAACTATTTAAAGTTTCATAAATTGCATTTTATTTGCATAAAATTTACAAAGAACTCAGACATTTTCTACCGGCTTCAAAAAAGGGG
>NW_016157160.1:212570-213036 GCF_001687245.7 Rhagoletis zephyria | reverse complement strand
TGGTATGGATGAAATCGATGGTCTTTTAAAGCTTTGTGAACTGTAGTTTTTGGTATTCCCGTCCGTCTTTCCATCATTCTCACTGAAGTCGATGGACCTAGTTCCAGTTCCTCTAACACTGCTTCAACATCTACCGTTGCAGGACGTCGTGTTTCGCCGCCACGCCTTCCAGGTATACGACCTTAAAAAAGTTAAAACTGATAGTTAACAAGCAAGCAAACAAGAAAGGTGTAAAAATCACTTACCTTCATATATTTCTCTATGGGTCCGGGCGAATACTTCACGACCCGGATGTCGACGATTGGGGTATCGCTCTGCAGACTCTATGCAGCTCTGGCATTACAGCAAGCTTCACCGTAAATTAGGTGAATATCCGCATATTCATGCGACGTATACTGCGTGTTCTCTGTCATAGTATTAATAACACAATGTTCGAAGGGTCCAATTTCACAAAATCCACTTTCAC
>NW_016157160.1:212194-212487 GCF_001687245.7 Rhagoletis zephyria | reverse complement strand
TAAACCTATTAAATACATTCTAGCGTGTCTCAGTCCTTTACCCACAAAAGCGGCTATAACTTTTTTTTTCTATTCGAAACAGTAAGTGTGGCACCTATCTGAAATCTTTATGAAATGAGCGATTTTTTTATATAATGTAAAGTTATAGCTCAGTAAATTTTTTTTTCACCCGAGATAGTCAAAGTTGGGGAAGAAAATATCAAAAAGTTAAAAATCCAGAAATAGTCCTAATTTTATGATGGTTCCTTAATTTATTTTAACTACATTGCATTTGAGTATGGAGAGGCAACTAT
>NW_016157160.1:183740-210584 GCF_001687245.7 Rhagoletis zephyria | reverse complement strand
CACAATTCGCAATTATTCGTAAATGAGAGCCAATCTGAAAAAACGGAGGCCATAGCCGGGCTCGCCGATCTAAATATGCCATAGAAACATGAATGCCGTTTTTGAATTTTTCTGAAAGGTTTTTTGTGGACCTATGGTAATCGATGGATAAATATGTCACGAAAATGAACGTAAGATAAATGCAATTAGCCTTTTTTCTCATATAAATGCCTAATTATGGTTAAGTTCCGTGTTTTCTTTCATTACTTAGCAGAAAAACACACCAAATAATTTTGACCGGTTTTACTATGCACACACTCCTTTGTGCGTTGTCGAAAAGATTTACATGATTTCTTATGCATTATAAACAGGGATGGAAAAAATATGCCAGAAAAAATGGAAAAATAAGCGCTATAAAAACTCGATAAATTACCAAAATATGCTCTTAACTATGCTAAATCAATGAAGTTCTATGTACGAATTTATTCAATCATTAATCAATAATCTCCTATAACACCGTGCGACAGTTAATTTTACACACGAACAAATGAATATATTCACAAAACTGTGGGCCAAATATAATAAAACTGCGTTTTTAGTTTTTCTCTCTGAGGTCAGTATTCTTTTAAAAGGGCTTTCTAGAATATGGTTCAATAAAAAACTTATTCAAAAGATTCGATGCATTGCAGAATAACAATATGGGTATCAATTAAAAGGAAAAATTCTGAAGTATAGAATAATATTTAATTTTTGGGTGCACCAGCACGAATAAGTATTGAAAATGTCCTTTTAAAACTTTATCCTTAAATATCCTGGGAAATTTCCAATATTTATTTTTGAAAAAAATATATGTCAAAACTAAAATGTAAACTACCACATCCTCGAATTCGTCCTTCTTTCTTTATTAGTTTCAGATAAAAAAAAATGTATACTTCTCTTTATGAGATACTAGCTTTTACCCGCGGGCAATATGAAAAATATTTCATGTAAAGATATTATTTTTTATTTCTGCTCTAATTTTACTACATCCGTGATAGCAGAATAAGGTAGGACAGTTGCATAGCTTGGGTGTTATGGAATGAAATGCAATAATAATTTTTTTGGCACAGCGGAAAGATAATACCTTAAAGGTCGTCCCGTAATTTGGTTTAGATCCGATCATTAAATCATGAAAAAATTAACGGTTAAAGATGCACTCAACTTTCAAAAGTAATACAAAATTTTACAAAAGAATTTTAATATAAATAAATTAAATAATTTCACGAAATTTTTACAATTTTTTATTCATTTTCGTCGATTTCTGGTTTCTCATTTTTTAATACTTCGAATAACGAAAATTTAGCTGAACCTGAATTTTCATCATGTAGCTCATTTCGGTGGAACGAATTCCAAGTTAGCAAATTAAATCTTTGAATGCTTCTTAAGTACATATCAGTGGTAAACTTTTTTAGGCTGTAAAGTGTAAAAAGCAACAGTAAGTGAGCATGCATTGCATATTTTTAGGAAATTTTCATTCGCAATTAAACTTTAAAGAGCTCTCAAGAAAAAAGAAAAATTCTTACAAAATGACGCACAAGAAATGGAAAAGAAATTTTTTCTATCAAAATTTCTTAAATCATAATAAATTTAACCCCAAAACCCACCCCTTGTGTGCGCTACACTACCACGCACTGGTTACCTCTCTTTATATGCGTAAATTTAAACGAAAATTTTTTCTTAATGAATGTAAATTTACACACTGCTTGCTTACTTTTACTTATCATATGTGTGGCGTAGAACAAATTTCAAATTGGTTTTTTGAATTTTAAACATTTATTGTTCACATTTTCATAGTTTACACATAAAATGTTTAAAATTTACTCTAAAAAATTTTCGTTTTAAATTTACGCAAATAAAGAGAGGTAACCAGTTTCCTCTCCTAGTGTGTGCAAAATTAAACACTGTCTGTTTACTTTTACATATCAAATTTGTCACGTAGCGCACACAAGGTTTGGGTTTTGGGGTGAAATTTATTATGATTTAAGAAATTTTGATAGAAAAATTTTTCTTTTCCATTTCTTGTGCATCATTTTGTAAGAATTTTTCTTTTTTCTTGAGATTTCTTTAAAGTTATCTGCGAATGAAAACATTGTCCTAAAAATATGCAATGTATGCTCACTTACAGTTGCTTTTTACACTTTACAGCCTAAAAAAGTTTACCACTGATATGTACTTAACAAGCATTCGAAGATTTAATTTGCTAACTTGGAATTCGTTCCACCAAAATGAGCTACATGATAAAAATACATGTTCAGCTAAATTTCGTTATTCGAAGTATTAAAAAATGAGAAACCAGAAATCGACGAAAATGGATAAAAAATTGTAAAAATTTCGTGAAATTATTTAATTTATTTATATTAAAATTCTTTTGTAAAATTTTGTATTACTTTTGAAAGTTGAGTGCATCTTTAACCGTTAATTTTTTCATGATTTAATGATCGGATCTAAACCAAATTACGGGACGACCTTTAAGGTATTATCTTTCCGGTAAAAAAAATCGGTTCACGCAGTGCAAAGTTATGCGGTGGAATAAATAAAAGAAATAAAAATACTCCGAGGAATTGATAAGCTCCCCTTTTTTGAAGCCGGTTGAAAATGTCTGAGTTCTTTGTAAATTTTATGTAAATAAAATGCAATTTATGAAACTTTAAAAAGTTTATTTTTTTATTTCATTCTGTACATAAAACTTGCATAAATGTATTTTAAAGAGCGAATTTTCAGTATTTTCTGATGATATATATTTAGAAGTATAAACTCTTTCACCCTAAAAATATATTCCTGCGTGCGCCCCTGGCACTTAGTATTTATTATGTGTAGAACATATATTTTTACTTTCAAAATGTTCGTAATTTTAAACATTTCATGTGTATATTTATGTGGATATTTTAAACAACTCATGTTCAAAATCAAATCTTGAACATCTTGTGCGTATACTTGAACAGATTCTGGTTGAAAAATAAACACTTTCCAGTAGTAGTTTTACATGCATCCAGTTTTAGAGTGTACGTCAAATAGAACATATGTAGCTCTTTTTGTGGTTTTTTTTTCTGCGCTTCCAATAGCTGCATTTGTTTGTTTCGTTCTTATGTTTTTTTATAGACCAATCTTAAAATAAAACTAGTAGACATACAAATAGAAAGCATGTACTATAATTTATATACTTTTGAACTATTTGAAATGGGGCTATGGGATCTTTATTGTTAGCAAAAATTGTAAATAAATAACAGACATTTTGTTTGCTTGTGGAGCCTTGTCAGGCAATATTCATTTATAGGGAGATTCGATGATGGCATAAATAAACATCTGTTAGTCTTATCGAATATTATTTGTGAAAGATGCGGTGGAAAAACTCGATGCACCGCTAGTTTCTTCCTTCTGTTTTCTTCATTAGTAACAAAGAACTTAAAAGTATAAGAAAACGAATACGGAAAAGTGCGCTCGATACTCAAATGCTTTCGTCGGAGCTGGACACTAACACCCTCTACTCAACCTCGACGAGAACGTATGGCTATTTAGCACACTTTACTGCATTTCTTTTTTATATTTTTAAGTTATTTATTTTATTTAAACCAGGGACGTGAACCGGATGAAAAATTTGGTCGGTTCGGTTTAGCGGTTCGAACCGTTTTTGCACTTTTGGATTGGTTTGACAAAGCGGTTTTTTGGTCTTTGAACCGGGGTTTTGGTTCGGTTCAACGGTTCGGAAATAAAAAAAAAATAACGCGCAAGTCTAAGTGTAACAACGCGGAAGGTTAAATTTCAAGTGTATGTTAAATGAGATGAGTTGCCTTTACATTTGATATTGCCACATGGTAAACAAACATGTTAGTATTACCATATTTGAGGAAAAGAAACAAAGGCGTGTAAATTTATCTATTGAAAATTGGTTTAAACGAACCTTTAAACTTTTATGAAAAGTTGTTCGGTTTTCGGTTCGGATCAAACATTTGTGGAAAATTTCGGTTCGGTTAATGGTTCAGTTAATTAATAGAAAAAGTCGGTTTTCCGGTTCAAAACCGGTTCACGTCCCTGATTTAAACTGAGAAAGCACCAAAATTTTGGAAACTAAAAATTCTACACAATTCGCAATTATTCGTAAATGAGAGCCAATCTGAAAAAACGGAGGCCATAGCCGGGCTCGCCGATCTAAATATGCCATAGAAACATGAATGCCGTTTTTGAATTTTTCTGAAGTAGGTTTTTTGTGGACCTATGGTAATCGATGGATAAATATGTCACGAAAATGAACGTAAGATAAATGCAATTAGCCTTTTTTCTCATATAAATGCCTAATTATGGTTAAGTTCCGTGTTTTCTTTCATTACTTAGCAGAAAAACACACCAAATAATTTTGACCGGTTTTACTATGCACACACTCCTTTGTGCGTTGTCGAAAAGATTTACATGATTTCTTATGCATTATAAGCAGGGATGGAAAAAATATGCCAGAAAAAATGGAAAAATAAGCGCTATAAAAACTCGATAAATTACCAAAATATGCTCTTAACTATGCTAAATCAATGAAGTTCTATGTACGAATTTATTCAATCATTAATCAATAATCTCCTATAACACCGTGCGACAGTTAATTTTACACACGAAAAAATGNTTTGACAAAGCGGTTTTTTGGTCTTTGAACCGGGGTTTTGGTTCGGTTCAACGGTTCGGAAATAAAAAAAAAATAACGCGCAAGTCTAAGTGTAACAACGCGGAAGGTTAAATTTCAAGTGTATGTTAAATGAGATGAGTTGCCTTTACATTTGATATTGCCACATGGTAAACAAACATGTTAGTATTACCATATTTGAGGAAAAGAAACAAAGGCGTGTAAATTTATCTATTGAAAATTGGTTTAAACGAACCTTTAAACTTTTATGAAAAGTTGTTCGGTTTTCGGTTCGGATCAAACATTTGTGGAAAATTTCGGTTCGGTTAATGGTTCAGTTAATTAATAGAAAAAGTCGGTTTTCCGGTTCAAAACCGGTTCACGTCCCTGATTTAAACTGAGAAAGCACCAAAATTTTGGAAACTAAAAATTCTACACAATTCGCTATTATTCGTAAATGAGAGCCAATCTGAAAAA
The DNA here is from genome assembly GCF_001687245.7 of Rhagoletis zephyria. Lineage (NCBI taxonomy): Eukaryota > Metazoa > Arthropoda > Insecta > Diptera > Tephritidae > Rhagoletis > Rhagoletis zephyria. The sequence goes on along the minus strand of NW_016157160.1, from coordinate 205,483 downwards.
ACGGAGGCCATAGCCGGGCTCGCCGATCTAAATATGCCATAGAAACATGAATGCCGTTTTTGAATTTTTCTGAAGTAGGTTTTTTGTGGACCTATGGTAATCGATGGATAAATATGTCACGAAAATGAACGTAAGATAAATGCAATTAGCCTTTTTTCTCATATAAATGCCTAATTATGGTTAAGTTCCGTGTTTTCTTTCATTACTTAGCAGAAAAACACACCAAATAATTTTGACCGGTTTTACTATGCACACACTCCTTTGTGCGTTGTCGAAAAGATTTACATGATTTCTTATGCATTATAAACAGGGATGGAAAAAATATGCCAGAAAAAATGGAAAAATAAGCGCTATAAAAACTCGATAAATTACCAAAATATGCTCTTAACTATGCTAAATCAATGAAGTTCTATGTACGAATTTATTCAATCATTAATCAATAATCTCCTATAACACCGTGCGACAGTTAATTTTACACACGAAAAAATGAATATATTCACAAAACTGGGGGCCAAATATAGTAAAACTGCGTTTTTAGTTTTTCTCTCTGAGGTCAATATTTTTTTAAAAGGGCTTTCTAGAATATGGTTGAATAAAAAACTTATTCAAAAGATTCGATGCATTGCAGAATAACAATATGGGTATCAATTAAAAGGAAAAATTCTGAAGTATAGAAAAAAATTTAATTTTTGGGTGCACCAGCACGAATAAGTATTTTGAAAATGTCCTTTTAAAACTTTATCCTTAAATATCCTGGGAAATTTCCTATATTTATTTTTGAAAAAATATATGTCAAAACTAATATGTTAACTACCACATCCTCGAATTCGTCCTTCTTTCTTTATTAGTTTCAGATAAAAAAAAATGTATACTTCTCTTTATGAGATACTAGCTTTTACCCGCGGGCAATATGAAAAATATTTCATGTAAAGATATTATTTTTTATTTCTGCTCTAATTTTACTACATCCGTGATAGCAGAATAAGGTAGGACAGTTGCATAGCTTGGGTGTTATGGAATGAAATGCAATAATAATTTTTTTGGCACAGCAGGTGTTTTATTTAGGTTAAAATAGCTCCAATAAATTATATAATAGATGAAATGCCAATGTTATAATACTTAAATTTAACTATCTAATTTCGTACGAATAATAACTCTAATATTATTTCACAGCATGTTTCTGATACTTCAAAGCATCTATTAACATAAATGCATTTTGCAATGCAATTTTTTCGTCATGCCGTACATTATTTTTGATAAAGTTTTCGATTTTAGTTTCAGGCATTCTTGTTGATTGTCATTGCAAAAGCTAAGCAAAGTGGAAACTGAAGTCTTTTGAATTCGAAAGGCATATCAAAAGGAATTAAAGGGGTCATGTGACTTGTGGTTCCGAAGTTATGGCTGATAAAAAATTCCACGCCTATGTTATGTGCCACGTACCCATTTACAAACTCATTTATATATACGTTACTATAAGCACCTACCATAAATATGTTTGCATACCAGATTTCAATTCAATTTTATGTGATTCTTGGTTCCGAAGTCATGGCTGATTAAAATTCCTCTACAATGAGATATGCCATGCCCCCTCCTACAAAGTCATTTGTATATACCTTACTATAAGCACCTACCATAGATATATCTGCACACCAAATTTCAAGTTCATGTGACTTATGGTTCCGAAGTTATAGCTGATTAAAAATTTGCAGGCCTATGGGAGGTACCACGCCCCCTCGCAAAATTGACACCATATTTACAAATAAAACCACACGTATAACCTTCCCGTGATAAAAACAAATAAGTGTGCAACTTTCGTGCGTTTCCGTTTCGTGGTTAAAATGTCGTAAAATAAACAAACAGACATTCACATTTTTATATATAGATAGATGATAGTTACAATATACATAAATGAAGATACTGGAGTCGCTATTTTGGAACCATATATGCGATCTATAAGAACAAATTGACCGTATGATGTACGGTTTCAATACTTTATTTTTTTTTTTGTATACAAGGGCGTAGCCAGCCTTTCACCTAGGGAGGTAGGAGTTTATATAGAGGGAAAAAATGTTTTTAATTAAATTTTTTTTTTTGGGATCAAGAAAGTATAAGTTTGCTGGTGTCCTTTACGATACGATTTTTTTAAAAATCGGTTTGTAATTTTTTTGTTTAAAATATTTTTTTTATAAGAAAAAGGTATTTTTTGCCTTTAAGTGTTGTTTCTCAAATTTTTATATACGAAGTATTCAAATATGCATTCCAGAAGAAAAGGTATTTAATCGCCTTTACAACGATACCAACTTTTTATAAAGCGGTTAGTAATTTTTTTGTTGAATTTTTGTTTTTTATAAAAAAAATTTCTTTTTTAATTTTAAGTGTTTTTCTCAAATTTTTATATACGAAGTATTCAAATATGCATTCCAGAAGAAAAGGTATTTAATCGCCTTTACAACGATACCAACTTTTTATAAAGCGGTTAGTAATTTTTTTGTTGAATTTTTGTTTTTTATAAAAAAAATTTATTTTTTAATTTTAAGTGTTTTTCTCAAATTTTTATGTACGAAGTATACAAATACGCATATCAGAAGAAAGAACGTTTGATTGCGTTTACAACGGTATCAACTTTTTAAAAATCTATTAGTAATTTTTTTGTTTAAAATATTTTTTTTATATAAAAAAGGATATTTTTTCCTTTTAAATGTTTTTTCTCAAATTTTTATATACGAAGTATTCAAATATGCATACCAGAAGAAAAGGTATTTAATCGCCTTTACAACGATACCAATTTTTTTAAAATCGGTTAGTAATTTTTGTGTTGAATTTTTGTTTTTTATAAAAAAGTATTTTTTCACTTTAAGTGTTTTTCTTAAATTTTTATGTACGAAGTATACAAATACGTACATCAGAAGAAAGAACGTTTGATGGCGTTTACAACGGTATCAACTTTTTAAAAATCTATTCGTAATTTTTTTGTTTAAAATATTTTTTTTTATATAAAAAAGGTATTTTTTCCTTTTAAATGTTTTTGCTCAAACTTTTACATACAAAGTATACAAATATGCATATCAGAAGAGAAGAAGGGGGTCTAATCACGTTTACAACGATACCACATTTTTTTAAACGTTTCCCTAACAACATTCGTTAGCGCCAAATCAGCTGTTGTCGTTAACGATAACAAACGCCGCAAATTTGACGACGTCTAGATTGGCGTTGTTATGTTAACGTAAAAGGGACGTTTCTAAAAAAAAATATTTTGTTTTTCCTATTGATGTTTTATTTCCAAAAGTAGTTTGTTGAAAGTTAGTTTTATTAAATGCGGAGGTAACCACCCTTGACTACATCTAATGCAGAGGTAAACCACCCTTGACTATTTCGCGGCCATCGCCATAGAAATATAGTTAGCCTTCGTCAAAGAAAATATACAGATAATAAGTGACTTTTAGCTCCTTCCTAATCAACTGAAAGTTAGCTTATAGTTAGATACATTTCCTGCAGGGTACACTCTAGAAAATTATTTCTACAACTTCACATACGCGGTTTTGCATTTTGCTGATACGCGGTTTTGCATTTTGTTGATACGCGGTTTTGCACTTTAAACGACGATACAATAATAAAAAAATAATTTTTTACCAAAAATCCTATTTCGAATTTCGAAGACCCATATCTCGATTTCCGAGGCTAAGTGCGAAAAACGGAGGAATTACTTTTTTACCTATGACTCAATCCCTTAAAAAAAATTTGTTTTGGTCCAATACACAGCCTAGTGCTGTAGAGTGTAATGATTCTAGCATCTTCATTTATGTATATTGTAACTATCAATATCTTATAAAGAGAAGTGAAAATTTAAATTAAAACTAATAAAGTTAGAAGGACGAAATTCGAGGATATGGTAGTTTACATATTAGTCCTTGACATATATTTTTTTCAAAAATAAATATTTCAAAGTTTCAAGGATATTCAAGGATAAAGTTTTAAAAGGACATTTTCAACGTTTATTCGTCCTGTGGTGAGATTGACTACGCGATTTTAACCACTCTTGTTATTATTGAGTCAGCTAAACGACAATTTTAACAATTTAGCTATTCGATAAACGTTTCCCTAACAACATTCGTTAGCGCCAAATCAGCTGTTGTCCTTAACGATAACAAACGCCGCAAATTTGTCGACGACTAGATTGGCGTTGTAATGTTAACGTAAAAGGTACGATCTACAATTTTTTCGCATGGAAAAAATGCACAGCACCGCTAGCAAAAAAAATATCAAAAATCAAAGGATTTTTCAGCAATATCAAGGTTACTCTTTGTTGTATTATAATATAATGGGCTACAAAATTGCATACATATTTTTTTATTATTCTTATTAAAAACTTGAAGTTTTACGAAAGTGTGTTGAATTTTGTTTTAATATTGCAGAATACCTATTAAAAACAAGTAATATAAATTAAATAGCGAAAAAAATAGTTTGTTAAAACTTGTATTTATGTGTTCCGGTTTAAATTTTCCAATAGGGGATTGAATTTAAATGAATTGAATAATTAAGTGCAACAAAAATTTAATTTTTTTTTTTTAATTGTACAGAATTTTTCCTTTTAACTGATACCCTAATTGCTACTCTATAATGCACCAAATATTTTAAATAATTTGTTTATTCAATCATATCCTGGAAATTTCAAAGTCCTTAAAAAAAATCTTGACGTCAGAGAGAAAAATTAAAAACGCGGTTATACTATATTTGGCTCCTAGTTTAATGAATATATTGATTTTTTCGTGTGTTTTAAAACTTTTTGGTTTTTGTCGCACGGTGTAATATAAAATTACCTTCTGTTGTCATTTAAAAATGCAAAGTCAGATGCGTTAGCCACTGAGCTATGCACACCCCGTAAACTCTTGTTGCTAATTCATTTCCTTATTCAACCTACTACTATCAAGTGCAGCTAATTTGCCGCTATTTAAACTTGTTGTTGTTGTCAATTCTATACATTAGTTTGCGTTATTGTATAGCTTCAGGCAAGCTCTTCCTAAACTATGTATTTGTCAATGTTATTGCGGCTTATTAACATTTCATTTTTAATATTGTTATTGTGCTTTGTACCACGATTATGTTTATTAGGAAAAATGGAAAAAGTATCAAAGTTGCCAGCTAGACGCCAATTGGAAATGCCAAGTGAACCCAAGTCCTTCTCCACCTGGTCTTTCCAACGCAGGGATGCAAAAAAAACATTGATGCATCGGAAACATCGATGTATCGAATAAAACCGATGTTTCGGATCTTCCGATATACATCGATATATCGATGTATTTTTTTCGATGCATCGACTTTTGTGTGTACATACTAAAATTATTTTTTATGCTTCCAAACTCTTCGCTCTAACAACTATTCTAAATGTGAATTTTCACTATTTAGGCACTATTAGAATATACATACATTATATTAGTATTATCCAAAATGTTATTGCACTAATAAATTGCTACTTTTTAAGTAGAAACGTTTAGTGCCAAATACCATCTACAATACGATATTAATTTATAAGGTATTGACAATCTAAAACCATTTGGAAATTTGGACAGATTTTAAACAGCAATTTCCAAATTGTTTCACATAGCTTACCAACATAGTGAAATAATATAAAGTATGCCAGCCAAAGCAAAATTTTAGTTCGTAATTCTCGCTGTTTTCAATTCTGGCATTAACCCTTGGTTTTGCTGCATACCCCTGCCCGATTTCGGCTTAGATCCTTATCCTGATGGACTGAAAACCTCAGTACTGCAACATTATGAGTGCATTCGCAGAAGCGGCAAGAACTTATTGGCATGTTTTTTATTTTTTTCTCAAATCAACAAACTTCATGACTCCTCACTCAAAAGGGTTAACATGAAAGTAAAATGAAGGAAAAGTTATGACAACAAATTGCCAAATAAGTGCACAGAAATAGAATGCCATTGCTAGCTGGCACACTTTATATTAGTGAGATCCACGTAAGTCGCGAAGTTGTTTCAAATGTCGCATTTGCCGCAAAATTTGTCACCTTACGACGCAGCTGATTACCTTTTTTATGGGAACTTTCTTGCGACAAAATTGCGACATTGCCATAATATTTGAGCTGGCAATCATTGCAAAGTCAAAGTCGCGAAACACATGTTTTTTTCAGGGACCGTAACGGTTATAAATTTTATTATAAAAATCACGTTTTAAACATTATTACCTGAATTTTATTTTTTGCTCAAATAATAACAATTATTTTTTGCTCAAATAATAACGATTATTTTTTGCTCATTATTTTTTGTACATGTTCATGTTCATGTTCATGTTCATGTTCATGTTCATCTTCATCTTCAACTTCTTCATCTTCATCTTCATCTTCATCTTCATCTTCATCTTCATCTTCATCATTATCTTTATCCTTGTCTTTTTATTCATCTTTAACTTTGTTCTTTTCTTCACCTTTATCATTGGCTTGATCCTTCAATGAAGGTTGTGAGTGTCTGTGGTTTTGTCGTTGCCCTTGTCTTTGTTTCTGCCCTTGTATCTTGCTATCTGTACGCACTCCACAGTGGCGTTAAAAATTCAATGCAGCCACCCCCTGTCTATTCACGCATGCGCATACGCATACGCAAAATCAAGTTTTATTTTCTGAGCAAAATATAAAACTCCAGAAATAGCGATTATTTTCCGAGCAAAAAATAATCCTTAAATAAAACGTAACGACTATTTTCCGAGCAAAGAATAAAACTTAAAACGTAACCTTTATTTTCCGATCAAAAAATAAAACTTAAAACGTAACCATTATTTACCGAGTAAAAAATAAAACTTAAAACGTAACGATTATTTTCCGAGTAAAAAATAAAACTTAAACGTAGCGATTATTTTCCGAACAAAAAATAAAACTCAAAACATAATGATTGTTTTCTAAGTAAAAAATAAAACTCAAAATATAATGATTAAACTTGATTTTTATAAGTAAAAATTTAAAAATAAAAACCACTACCGCTGACGGTATTCCGAGTAATAAGAAATATATTGGTTTACTGCTTATGCACGAAGCATTTCTCTTCCAGGGTGATTTTTTGAGTTTAAATTTCAAGGGATAATCGTTATTTGCGGTCCCTGGTTTTTATTGTCTTCAAATACTTCAAGGAAAAGTTAAGGCTGCTTCGAGATATAACTGTAAAAACGTTTCTTTTTCTCTAACGCGCGGCATTTTTAAAAAATTTTACATTTGCAATCCGGAGTGGCGATAGGTCGTTCATACAACTTTGTTCGCAACATTGCCATTTCGCCAAAAATGCCACTTTGCGACGATTTATGATCGCACTAATATTTCATTATGCTTATAAACCTTTAACAATTGTCGCCACTTCCGTACCTTCCCAAAATTTTGTTCGAAGGCTTCACAAAAGAACAGAAAAAACTCTTAAAATCAATTAATACATTTCACTGCGAGCTACACATTTATCGAAGTTACGATTGTTTCATTTCCTTGTTGTATATTTTTAATTGAAATAAACTGTTGAAATTTTCATTCGATCCATCGAAAATATCGATGTTTTCATACGATACATCGATGTATTTTTTTGACTTGCATCCCTATTCCAACGCAGAGGAGGCCTTCCTCTTCCTCTGTTACCAGCATCGCGGCCCGCGTTGAATACTTTCAGAGTAGGAGCGTTTCTGTCCATGCGAACGACATGGCCAAGCCAGGGGAGCCGCTGAATTTTAATTCGCTGCACTGTGTCTATATCGTTGTAAAGCTCATACCGCTCATCGTTAAATTGTGTGCGGTATTCGCCATCGCCAACGCATAAAGGTCCGTAAATCTTTCGCAGAATCTTTCTCTCGAAAACTCCAAGAGCCGCTTCATCAGATGTTTTCATTGTCCATGCCTCCGCGCCATACAGTAGCACAGGCATGATGAGTGACTTATAGAGTGTGATCTTTGTACGACGAGAGAGGACTTTACTTCTCAATTGCCTACTCCGTCCAAAGTAGCACTTTTTGGCAAGAGTAATTCTCCGTTGGATTTCAAAGATTACATTATTATTGGTGTTAAATGCTGGTTCCCAAATAAACGAAGTCGTCTACTTTTTAAACTTGTAACTGTCAACAGTGACGTGGGTGCAAGACACGTATGCTCTGACTGTTTGTGTGATGATAGGAGATACTTCGTTTTGTCCTCGTTCACCACCAGACCCATTCGGTTTGCTTCTCATTTGAATCCCGAGAAGGCAGAACAGACGTAGCCCTTGTTTTTACCGATAATATGTCGTCGGCATACGCTAGCAATTGTATGCTTGTATTGTGCCTGAGCGGTTCAGGTCTGCGTCTCTTATTATCTTCTCCAACACCAGANAATCCCGAGAAGGCAGAACAGACGTAGCCCTTGTTTTTACCGATAATATGTCGTCGGCATGTGCCTGAGCGGTTCAGGTCTGCGTCTCTTATTATCTTCTCCAACACCAGATTAAAGAAATCACACGAGTCACCTTGTCTGAAACCTTGTTTTGTATCAAATGGCTCGGAGAGGTCCTTCCCTATTTGACGGAGCTGGTGGTATTGCTCGACGTCATTTTATACAGCCGTATTAGTTTCGCGGGGTTACCAAAATTAGACATCGCGGCATAAAGACAACTTCTCTTCGTACTATCGAGAGCGGCTATGAGATCGACAAATAGATGGGGTGTGTCGATCCTATTCTTGCGGCTCTTTTCCAAGATTTGGCGTATTGTGAATACCTGATCTATGGTGAATTTTCCAGGCCTGAAGCCACACTGATAAGGTCCAATCAGTTCGTTGACGGAGGGATTCAGTCTTTCGCCCAATACACTCGATAAGACCTTATAACCTATGCTTAGAAAGCTGATTCCTCGGTAGTTGGCGCGAATGTCGGGATCGCCTTTCTTGTGGATTGGGCAGAGAAAACTTAAATTCCAGGCGTCGGACATGCGTCCATCTGACCATATTCTGCATAAGAGTTGATGCATGCACCTTATCAAATCCTCGCCACCGTACTTTAATATCTTAGCTGGCAGGCTGTCAGCTCCAGCATCTTTGTTGTTTTTCAAGCGCGCTATCGCTATTCGTACCACGTCATAGTCAGGTGGTGGAATAATTCCATCGTCATCGACTGGGGGCTCGGGTTCGTCTTCTCCACTAATTTCAGAGCTGCTGCCATTCAGTAGGTTGTAAAAGTGTTCCCTCCACAATTTAAGTATATTCTGGACATCGGTCACTNTTCGCCCCGGTCTTGAAACCTTCCGTAAGTCGCCTAACCCTCTGGTAGAATTTTCGGGCGTTCTTCCTGTCGGCCAGCATCTCAAGCTCTTCGCACTCACGTATTTCGGCCTCTCTCTTCTTATTGTGGCAAATACGTCTCGCTTCCTTCTTCAGTTCCCTATAACGCTCCCACATGGCTCCCGTTGCGCCCGATCGCAGCATGGCCCTATAGGTGTCGTGTTTTTTCTCTGCGGCTTCTTGACATTTCTCATCGTACCACTTGTTCTTTCTGGCTCGCTGAAATCCAACTACTTCTTCGGCGGCGGTACTTAACTATCGGGAAATGTGTTTCCACTGCTCGCTTATGTCGGATTGTTGAAATGTGCTCTCAGGGAGCAGGTTTGTGGGTCGAAAGGCGAATAAATTGGCCGTCTCACAGTGCTTCCCTTCCATATAAAAGTTGGGCAAAAATAGAATTATGGACGGATTTAAATGAAAATTCGCCTCTTAGTAAAAGTGAGGACGCTAAATTCAAAAATGCAATTGGTTTTTGGATAAGTTTCATACTTTTACTGTAAATGCAGTTTGAAGTTGAAGAGTTTGGGTTCTTGTGGCATTTACATAGGTATGTACATATACATAGTTCGTTCTATTTTCAAAGTGAGGTGTCAAATGACAGTGCTTGGCCTGTGGATGTGCAATAAAGTTTTTTATTTTTGAAAGAGGTTGCAACCTGTTACAAAATTTATTAATTAATGAATTAGATATTACAATATGGGTATCAACTGAACTAGTGTTGAAAATACTTTTCTTCTAAACGACACGTAGAAGGGTTGCCACATGTTTAAAAAATCAAATTCACTTTTTTTAAGGGAATAAGGTAACTGAAACGTGTATACAAATATGAGTATCAGACAAATGAAAAAATTTGATATATTTAGCAAGAAATAAGTGGAGAGTAAAAACATTCCTGAGTTAATTAAAGAGTCCAGTAATTTAAAAGGAATGTAATCAGAACAAATCACTGACTGACAATGTATGTATTTGTAATAAAACAACAAATACGAAGGCGTTATCCTATGGTTTGACGTAATTATTACTTTAGTTTAACTAAATTCGACTTTACAAACAGATGGCAACCCTATTCATAATATTTTTAGCTAAAACCTTCTTAAACCTCTTTCGTCTGACTCCCTAATGGTGATACCTATCTATTTCAATAACCTAATTCCTTTAATGCAAGTGGAATTTGCTTTTTTAAACAGTTGGCAACTCTCTACATGTAGCTAATACAAATTTCGATTGATACCCATCTCTTAGTAATTCACTTAACTTATAAAAAAATGTTAATCTAATTTTTAACAATCTAATTTTTTAACAGGTGGCAACTCTTTGAAAAAAAAATAAAGCTTCTATTGTCCACAGGTCAAGCTTTTTATTGTAACACTTCATTTTGAAAATGTAACGAATCGTGCAGATCTCAAGGCACTGACAAAAAATAAAAAAATTTTTTATGCATTAGCGAAAAACGCATTACTTAAGAAAGTACAGAAAATGAGTAGGTCTTTATTTCCTCTTTTGAAAGCTAAAATCCACCGTACTATTTAATAAAATAATAAAAAATAACATATTTTTACGTATATTTTGTACTCATTCCATTAAAATTTAGCATTTTTTTAAATTTTGTTTAAAAAAATAATTTTTTGTTTGAACAAACACCCTGTGTTTAATTTTTTTCCAAATTTTAATTCCTGTAATTCTCTACTATCTATATGGAAACAAGAAACGTCAAACCAACATTTTATTTCAAAGAATATGTTTTTTACAATTTTTTCTGTGAAGAGCTTACGCATGGCTTTGCTCTTATTAAAATTCTTAGTATAAAGTTTGTCGACTTTAGTAGCTTCCTGGCGGCATATAATGAATTTTTTAGGGAAATGTCTGTTTAATTCTTTTTAGTGGATAAATTGTCTTTATAAAAATACCAAACAAGTTCACATTGCAGATAACGAATTTTTCGATTTATGCCCTAAGTGGGCACTGTGCGTCTGTTGTGATTGCAGCTTTTCGACGTTAAGATTTCTTTGCATTGTTGGGCGCACATTTTTTGCTGTACAGAGGTGGGTGCGCATCTTGGCTACAACAAGATTGTGATCCGAGTCGATGTTTGGCCATCGGAGTGTACGTACGTCTAAAACGTTGGAAGCATGCCTTCCGTCTATAACAACGTGGTCGATTTGGTTTCTAGTTTTTTTGATCCGGAGACAGCCATGTAGCTTGGTGGATGTTCTTATGCTGGAACCTAGTATTACATATTACCATGTTTCGGGCCCCGGTGACGTCGTTCAGCCTCAGTCCGTTATCGGACGTTTCGTCGTGGAGGCTGAATTTTTCGACAGTGGTGCCAAATCGCCGAGCACGATTTTACGCTCTACGCTCTAAGCGCTCATAGAAGAGATCCTTGGACGCCTTGGCCTTCTCTTCCGTCGGGGCATGGGCGCAGATGAGCGAGATGTTGGAGAATTGTAGTGGACGATTTTCAACAACCAAGAGTGATAGGTAGGTTGTCTTATCAATCTTGCCAAAACACAATCATCTGTTCAGTACAAAATGTAAACAAACAAGCAAATGCAGCAACGATTTCAAGGAGCAAGCCACAGTGTTTACATTTGTTTGGCATATTTAAATAAAGTTGATCTGAAACCCAACGAACGTTAAATGGCATTTGAATAACAATCCAAAATTAAACGTAAGTGCCGTTTAAATATTTATTTGAAATTGGCAATAGCAAAAGTAATAGGAAATTTGCATAATTCAACTTTCGCAGGCAATTAGTGGAATGAAAAGTTGAACGAAAGTTGGTAGCTGACCAACTTCATTGAAAGCGATTGGTCATTTACACCAGGCAACTGTTCATTCAACTAAATGCTGGCTGTGATATCGCCTCACGTGAATTCCCCCATAGGTTGAAAGGGACGTTGACAGTTGAGGAAATTCCGAGTACAAACTCCACCGAAATAGGTGTGAAGACCCCTAATGATCGATAAAAATCGATCTCTTCAATACACCTACTAGGAACGATAAATTTGCTTAGTTTCCGGAAAAAAGACTTGAATAATCTTTCTTCTGTGCGGAACTGGGGACGAGAGCAGCCATAAGAGATTGGTAATCTAAATCTTGTTGAAGTGATAGCATTTGTAAGTTAAAGATAACTTTTATTCATCGAATACCATCGGGCTTCTAAGAAAAAGCCGCCAAACGCACATTGTTATCTGGATATTGAATTTACCCTTCGAGAAATTTTGGAGACAAGTCGCGGTAGTTACAGCCGAGCGGGAAGGTAATTTCAGTTTCCGCACAGTTTTATTTTGATTTTATCAAAAGGCATATCGCCTTATATTACATGGAAACTGGCTCCGTGCGATACTATCGGCTAAAGCGGAGTTAAGAAGCCAGATTCCCTCACCGCTGGAGGTATTCGTGCCGAATTTGGTACTTCGCCACGAGACAATTTTCTTGGAGCGCCAATAGCAACGAGAGTACCAATCCCGCGCACTCCTCTTTTTGGCAATCTGCCACTCGAGCATTGCATTATTCAGAAATCTGGGTAAAATTGGCGTTACACGAAAAGTATGGAAGAAAGTGGGTGTCCAAACTAGATTTCGTGCTCATCTATCGACCTGGAGGTATTGGAAAATCCTCCGTAGGAGATGCTGCAGATTCCCAGCTTTAATTACGCGCTCAAACCAAAATATTGCGTTATACAATTAAATTAATTTAGTTTGTAATTTCTTAATTTAGTATTAATTATTCTAGGAAACTTAATTTACTAGGTGAACCAGAGAGAAATCGACTCATTTGCCTTGTAATAACATAATCGCCATTTAACGATGCTGTAATTTTTTCCGCACAGTGTAAACGATCTGGAAAGCGCTTTTCAACATCGTCTCAGCTCCGTGGATGTGTTGGTGAGTTTAATACTTATTCTTCAATTATGTATGTACATATGCCGACAGGCGGGTAAATATTGCATAGAGTTGCTTATTGCAATATTAGTTTTCAATTTGGGCGTTATTGGCGGCGGAAGGTTATAGTGATACATTTTAATCCGCAAAAAGTTACAATTAATTTAATTCCTATTTACATTCAAACAATGCATTATGTAGGCAATCTAATGAGCGTACAAAAAATTATGATGAATTTCTCTTATATGTGAAAGGGGATCGCTTTTGTTACCATTATGGTTTATGGTTATTTGGTTACACCTTTAAAGAAACTATTTATGTCCGGATAAAATAGAATATTTTTACACTATTGCTTTATTATCTAAGAATGAATTGTTGAAGTATAAGAATGGGTAAAATAAACCTACTGATGTATAGTCTGATTATGGATTTATCTTGCTAAAATTACAAATAGTTTTCTTTGGTGAGAGGATCAGGGTGATAGGGTAAGGTATCAGTTTAGGGGTCATCACAAGTTAATCCATTAATGACCAGGTAGGGAGGGTAGAGACACGGGCACACCAACATCTATGAAGCTCGTTTGGTGAGACAAGATATCTTTTTTTTCGTTTTTCTGCACTAGGCTCTTCTCAGTTCCGTTGATGACTGAGGGAGGTCCGGTTATTTATCGTTGTTTTCTGGTTTTTAGTCAATAAATTTTATGCAAATACTAGGGATATCAGGGACTCTGGAATAAAGTAATGGGGAACAATATCCCATGGTAGGGTCAAAGAACACAGCCTCACCACTGATTGCTAGTTTTTAGACGGGTCCCACTGGCCAAGCCCATCGTGATCAAAGTAGTTTTCCCCCCAAGATAAGTGGTGTTTTCGCATTATTATTTAATTGAAATCATCCAGTCCATCGGTACATTACATAAATGGCGCCGAACGTGGGGCAAGCTTGCGATTCATTGACATCATTGAATTGCAAGATGCTCAAAATTTTTTTTTAGTTTAAAGTAGAGTCAGTCACTAGCCCACCTTTATACAAATTATCACACGGGTCACCTAGTTGTTTACAACCAGGATGCACCGCGCTGGACTTTCGTCTTATTGGCTTTGACCGAATAGAACGACCGCAGGCAATCAGAATGGTTTTTGAACTTTAGGTTGATTTTTCAAAAATTTAATTTTCTTTAAGGACCAATTAATTTTCTGATTAAGACACAAACATTCTATTTGGATAAATCATTGATGTGGAATGAAAATTTTCGGTTGACCATGTACTTTACTGGAAAACTATTCATTAGCAGAATTTGCAATAATAGTCCGTCTTGTTACACGCCCAAAATCCAACCGCGTAGTTCGAAATCAAGAAGTGTTATTTGCAATAGCCCCCCTAAATATCCTATATCTCACTCACCACCTTTGCCTATCACCACTTCTCACCAAGAAAAGGAAACGTTTGTTTAAGATTTATATTTTGTATTTAGTTTTCTGAAACGTTATTTTCATTATGGCGGTTTTCAGAAGCCATGATAATATTGCTGAACTTTCAGCAGGCGCTACAGACCGCGCATGTGCTGTATAATACTTATTTTAAACGTAATCGGCGAAATAATTCGAATTACAGTAACAACAGCAATGTTAATTTACAACAAATCTCGCAAATGATAGAAGCAAGTCTTACTAGATGTCTATCAAATATGAATATGCAAACGAACGCTTCTGCTGCAAGATCAACTGGATCTGTCACTAACGACCATTTGAACCGAGACCCTGTAAATACTCGTCAGTTAGAACAACAATCTGCACGGTTATCGGACTCACAGTCAGCCATGAGCCCTGACAAAGTTACAATGACCATCCAAAATTGGAATGTCAAATATGACGGGTCCACATCCGGCTTAAACTGTGAGGAATTTTTGTATCGAATAAGATCTCTGACTGCAGAAAGCCTCAATAATAATTTCGAATTAGTGTGCAAAAATTTACACGTTTGGCTTAACGGCAGAGCAAAAGATTGGTACTGGAGGTACCATAAACAAGTACCAAGAATTGAATGGTCATCCTTTTGCTCAGCTCTACGTTACCAATTTAAAGATTATCGTACTTGATATGAGATTTTAGAAGAAGTCCGCAATAGGAAGCAGAAGTTAAATGAATCGTTTGAAGTTTTCTATGACGCCATCACTTCCATAATTGATCGATTAGTTGATCCCATTGAGGAATCGGAGATTATTGAAATGATAACCCGAAACTTACGTCCGGATATCCGGCATGAGTTGATTTATGTGCGGGAAAAGTTGTTAAGCGAAGAGAGTTTCAAACGCCCACAGCAAGCCCAAAGCTCTGCGTCGACTTTGCCAAGACAGAATATTTCTATGTTACATAACACAACAGAATCGCAGGCAGACGCATATAGAGAGACAGTAGCGGAAGCCGAAGCAGAAGTTAACGCTGTACAAGGTAGCGATAGAGTGATAGTATGTTGGAATTGTAACGGTAATGGCCATACATGGGATATGTGTTTGCAAGAACGTAAGATTTTCTTCTACGACTGCGGCGAAAAGAACGTGTACAAGCCACAGCGTACACGGTGTTTGGCAAAAAAATCAAAAAACTTACCAACGAAGCCATTCGATATGCGAATGGTGTCTTAAGTTCATCAGCTAGCGTGGCAAATTTAATACCGATTAGCTCGGAATACTCCGATTTTGACAACATTAAAATTCTTGCAAAACGACCTAATAGATGTACACACGATAAACCAATTTTCCCCATTAGGCGGCTACACGAAAGGTGGCGCGAATAGAAGCAGATTCGAAATCGCATATTTTCTAATGAAAGTACGGTTAAGAATACCAAACGGTCAACACTTCGTTTGCGAAATTTTTGGAGAGCGTTACGCGAAACCAAGCGCAATTTAGTATCAACAGTCATCAGTAATGAGACAGGTGACAGTTACTTTGCTGAAGTAAATTTTTTTAAGTACAAAGAAATAGGTTTACTGGACACAGGAGCTAATATAAGTGTAATTGGCGGAGATTTAGCCCATGAAGATTTTTCCAGCCTTCCTTCTTTTCGCAAGGATACATCTTCTGCAGCAACCGCAGATGGCAAAGCTCACCCCATTACTGCCACTCTAACAGTTGACATGACTTATGGTAAAGAAACTAAACCTATTAAATTGCACATTATTCCTTCTTTAGCCCGAAGACTTATTCTAGGGATAAACTTTTGGAAGCAATTTAAATTAGCTCCCCACATAATTTCTTCACTCGCCAGCTCTGATGCAAATATAGATGATTCGAAGTGTGATGGAGAAAATTACCTCTTAACCTCTGATCAAAAACGACAATAAGAGACTGTTAAGTCGTTGTTTCCTAATTGTGAAACATCAGGCTTAGGCAAAACTCCTCTTATTACTCATGAGATTGATGTTGGCAACGCTAAGCCTGTCAAACAACGATTCTATCCAATTTCACCTGCAGTTGAAAAACTGATGTTCAAGGAAATCGATAGAATGCTCGCATTAGGCGTGATAGGAGAGGCAACAAGCCCTTGGAGTTCACTGAGGCGCATGGTGATTAAACCGGGAAAAGTCCGATCGTGTTTGGATGCGCGCAAGGTGAATGAGGTGACTAAAAAAGATGCTTATCCTCTGCCTTCAATTGAGGGTATATGTGTAACGCTCCACAAACCATGTGCCGTCTCATGGACCAAGTAATACCACCTGATTTGCGTCATTGCGTATTTGGCTATTTAGACGATTTGTGCGTAGTATCCAAAACGTTTGAAAATCATCTAGGTATTTTGGTTAGACTGGCGGAACAGTTCCGAAAGGTTAACTTAACGCTGAATATTAATAAGAGCCATTTCTGTGTTACCCAAGTGAAATATCTTGGATACGTTATCGGAAACGGGGGCATTGCAACCGATGCAGACAAAATCAAATCGATATTGTCGTGGCCGGTACCCAAGAATTTAAAGCAAGTTCGAGGCTTTCTCGGCTTAGCAGGATGGTATAGGCGTTTTATTGAAAATTTCTCCGATATCACTTTTCCCATTACCGAAGTACTATCCACCAAAAAGAAATTCACGTGGACAGATAGCGCTCAACGGGCTTTTGAGGGAATTAAAACTCGGTTGACAACAGCCCCAATTTTGCAAAACGCTGATTTTTCTAAAAAGTTTTTCCTGCATTGTGACGCTAGTGACGTTGGAATTGGCGCGGTTCTCACTCATATTTCTGAAGACGGGTCTGAACGGCCGGTGGCCTCCATGTCCAAAAAACTCAATACTGTGCAACGTAACTACAGTGTTACGGAACGCGAATGTCTTTCGGCAGTAGAGGCTATTGAACGCTTTAGGTGTTATTTAGAACTGCAGGAATTTGAGGTGATTACGGACTATTCTAGCTTAGTATGGCTAATGAGACAAACGAATTTGAAGGGTAGATTAGCTCGTTGGGTTTTAAAACTCCAGCCCTACCAGTTCTCTATAAGCCATCAAAAAGGCAAGGACCACATCACGCCTTGTCACGCATTTATGCCGAAGAGATTGGCAGCGTAGAAGTCAGTTCACCAGAAGTAGACTTAAACTCACCAGGTTTCATCAGTTCGGGGTACGAATACTTAAAATCTAAAATTATTTCTAACCCCACTAAATATCCTGATGTGAAGGTAGTAGAGAAATATGTTTATATGGAAGCTGTGGATTCCTTCACAGCTGACTAAAGAACTTATTGTTCGCGCCCATGACAGTGTGGTAGCAGCGCATGGCGGAATGGCTAAAACGATAGGTTTGCTGAGACGATATTTCTATTGGCCAGGTATGGTTGGGGAAGTTAGAGAGTATGTTAGAAATTGTGAGATTTGTAAATCCACAAAAGCACCGAACATTTCATTAAAACCACCATTGGGTAAAATAGCTAGATCTGATCGACCATTTCAACGTCTTTACATAGACATTCTTGGACCATATCCTAAAAGTAGGCAAGGCCACATCGGCTTACTAATTGTATTAGACCATTTAACAAAATTCCATTGGTTATGTTCTTTAAAAAAGTTCACATCTACAAAAATCCAAGATTTTCTACAAACCCAGATTTTTCACACGTACGGGGTACCCGAATATATTATTAGCGATAATGGTTCGCAATTTAAATCCAAGGAGTTTCAAGCCTTCCTTACTCAATTGGGCACAAAACACACTTTCACTGCATTATACTCTCCGCAATCGAATGCTTCCGAGCGCGTAAATCGTCCATGAATTGCGGCCATAAGAGCATTTTTAAGACAAGATCATCGCGGTTGGGACAAACATATTAGTGCAATTAGTTGTGCATTGCGTAACTCGATACACCAGTCCATTGGTTGCTCTCCCTATCACGCCTTGTACGGATTGGATATGGTAACGCATGGGTCAACCTTTGAATTGCTGAGGAACTTGAATGTTCTTGACGAGCCCGTATCTGTAATGGCTCGTGATGACAAGCTCCAGCTTCTGAGAAAAGATTTACAAAGAAATATTGAAAAAGCATACGAGCAAAATGCTACTCATTATAACTTGCGGATCAGACCAGTTTCTTTTCCGATCGGCCAAGAAGTCTTCAGGCGAAACTTTGCGCAAAGCAATATGGAGAAAAAGTTCAATGCGAAATTGAGTCCCATGTTTATTAAAGCCCGAGTGAAAGAAAAGATTGGTTCTTATTACTACTTACTTGAAGACCTCCAAGGGACAGCAATAGGCACGTATCACGCCAAAGATATTCGCGTTTAGCCGTCCTTTTTCCAGCTAATTACTGGAGTTACCACTGATTAATTAGCTGTGCTTGTAGTGGACGATTTTCAACAACCAAGAGTGATAGGTAGGTTGTCTTATCAATCTTGCCAAAACACAATCATTTGTTCAGTACAAAATGTAAACAAACAAGCAAATGCAGCAACGATTTCAAGGAGCAAGCCACAGTGTTTACATTTGTTTGGCATATTTAAATAAAGTTGATCTGAAACCCAACGAACGTTAAATGGCATTTGAATAACAATCCAAAATTAAACGTAAGTGCCGTTTAAATATTCATTTGAAATTGGCAATAGCAAAAGTAATAGGAAATTTGCATAATTCAACTTTCGCAGGCAATTAGTGGAATGAAAAGTAGAACGAAAGTTGGTAGCTGACCAACTTCATTGAAATCGATTGGTCATTTACACCAGGCAACTGTTCATTCAACTAAATGCTGGCTGTGATATCGCCTCACGTGAACTCCCCCATAGGTTGAAAGGGACGTTGACAGTTGAGGAAATTCCGAGTACCAACTCCACCGAAATAGGTGTGAAGACCCCTAATGATCGATAAAAATCGATCTCTTCGATACACCTACTGGGAAGGATAAATTTGGTTAGCTTCCGGAAAAAAAACTTGAATAATCTTTCTTCTGTGCGGAACTGGGGACGAGAGCAGACATAAGAGATTGGTAATCTAAATCTTGTCGAAGTGATAGCATTTGTAAGTTAAAGATAACTTTTATTCATCGAATACCATCGCACATTGTTATCTGGATATTGAATTTACCCTTCGAGAAATTTTGGAGACAAGTCGCGGTAGTTACAGCCGAGCGGGAATGTAATTTCAGTTTCCGCACAGTTTTATTTTGATTTTATCAAAAGGCATATCGCCTTATATTACATGGAAACTGGCACCGTGCGATACTATCGGCTAAAGCGGAGTTAAGAAGCCAGATTCCCTCACCGCTGGAGGTATTCGTGCCGAATTTGGTACTTCGCCACGAGACAATTTTCTTGGAGCGCCAATAGCAACGAGAGTACCAGTCCCGCGCACTCCTCTTTTTGGCAATCTGCCACTCGAGGATTGCATTATTCAGAAATCTGGGGAAAATTGGCGTTACACGAAAAGTATGGAAGAAAGTGGGTGTCCAAACTAGATTTCGTGCTCATCTATCGACCTGGAGATATTGGAAAATCCTCCGTAGGAGATGCTGCAGCTTCCCAGCTTTAATTACGCGCTCAAACCACAATATTGCGTTATACAATTAAATTAAGGTAGCCACCTAGGCCCGGTTCTGTTCTTGCTTTTTATAAACGATATTTCTCCAGATATACAATGTTCCAAAATTTTAATGTATGCAGATGATGTAAAGCTTTATAAATCGTACGTTTCAATTAAAGAAAGGTCTTTGCTACAATCAGACTTAGACAGCATGGCTTACTGGTGTCAAGTAAATCTGGTGCCTCTAAATCTTAAGAAATGTAAAGTAATGAGCTTCTCGCGAAGAGCTGTTCATCCCACTTCTTATACAATAGGTAACCATAACCTGAAACAGGTATACAATTTTGTGGACCTTGGTATCACAATGGATCCTAAACTTAATTTTAATCTTCATATTAATGTGACAGTCAACAAGGCTAAAGGTGTACTTGCATTTGTGAAACGATGGTCAAAAGAATTTTGTGACTCTTATATCACTAAAACCCTGTTTACAACATTAGTTAGGCCAATTCTGGAATACGGTTCGGTGGTTTGGAATCCAACGTATCGAATTTACTCAGACAAGATAGAGTCAATTCAAAAACAATTCCTACTTTTTGCTTTAAGAAATTTCCGTTGGGATTCTCAATATAACCTTCCACCTTATACGAGCCGATTAAAACTTATTAATCTTCCTACACTTTTCAGCCGCAGGCAAATGCTTGGTACAATTTTTATAGTTAAATTACTAACAGGCTCAATTTCAAGTCCGCTTCTTCTTGGCGAAGTTAGCCTTAATGTTCCCTCCCGGGTATCAATACACTTTTTCTCCCTATTTCTGAAAGCTTGTAAAACTAATTTTGAATTGCACGACCCACTCCGTTGCTTATGCCAGGATTTTAACTCTCATTCCAGCACGTTTGATATATGAGATACGCTTTTCAGCATTAAGAAATCGATACTGTCCTCTCTCAATAAATGAATCATTAAAATAAAGACATAAAATCGGCTGATGAATTTAGTTCTGTAGCTGAACAGTTTTAGATCTCGACACTTAACAAACTCCTGCCTATCGTGACTCGGCGCAAAAATTGAAAATACTGGTTCCGTACGTCATGCGGACTGCGCCCCTCGTGCGGATGGGCGGGAATGGAGGGTAAAAACCGTTGGGATTTTATTATTATAGTTTGTAATTTCTTAATTTAGTATTAATTATTCTAGGAAACTTAATTTACTAGGTGAACCAGAGAGAAATCGACTCATTTGCCTTGTAATAACATAATCGCCATTTAACGATGCAGTAATTTTTTCCGCACAGTGTAAACGATCTGGAAATCGCTTTTCAACATCGTCTCAGCTCCGTGGATGTGTTGGTGAGTTTAATATTTATTCTTCTACTAGCAGACCCGGCGAACTTCGTCCCGCCCAAAATTTTTATATATTTTATTGAATCTTTTTGGTCCGATGTTTTCACCAACAATTCACGTTTACGATTTTCATTGGCACATTTGTCTGCTAAGATTAAGGTTTGGTGGTCATTTGCCGCTTTAAATAACCTAAGGAAAGTGTTATATCCGTTCTTGAAATTCTCCAGTTG
>NW_016157160.1:137430-182933 GCF_001687245.7 Rhagoletis zephyria | reverse complement strand
TGGTCGTTACTTAAAGCTATTTATATTCGAAATTGCATGAAAATTGGAAAACAGGAATCTATAAGCTTATCCAGGCAAAAAGCTACCTACGTACCGAATTTTAAGCAAATCGGACCATAAATACGATTTCTTCGAACAGATCGGTCCCTGGTCCACTTCTCGGACAAAATGGATCATATATGCTAAAAAGCTACCTACGTACCGAATTTTAAGCAAATCGGACCGTAAATACGATTGTTTCGAATAGATCAGTCCCTGGTCCACTTCTTGGAAAAAATTGACCATATATCCTAATATATGCTAAAAAACTACTTACGTACCGAATTTTAAGCAAATTGGACCATAAATACGATTTTTTGGAATAGATTGGTCCCTGGTCCACTTCTCGGAAAAAATTTATCACATATGCTAATACATGCTAAAAAGCTACCTGCGCACCGAATTTTAAGCAAATCGGATTGTAAATTCAATTTTTTCGAATAGATCGGTCCCTGGACCACTTCCCAGAAAAAATGGGTCATATATGCTAAAAAGCTACTTACGTACTAAATTTTAAGAAAATCGGACTATAATAAGATTTTTTCGAATAGACCGGTCCCTGGTCCACCTACCCGAACAAAGTAAAATTTGTTTAGCCTAAAACATGGTGGTTACCGAAAGCTATTTGTATGCAAAATTTCATGAAAATCGGACCAGCCGTTCGCGAGATTACCTGTTACAAACAAAAGGGACTTCTCTTTATATAATTAGTATAGATTATGTATGTACATATGCCGACAGGCGGGTAAATATTGCATAAAGTTGCTTATTGCAATATTAATTTTCAATTTGGGGATTCTCTCTTGGTAATGTTTTTTTATTGGCGGCGGAAGGTTATAGTGATACATTTTGATCCCCAAAAAGTTACAATTAATTTAATTCCTATTTATGTTCAAACAATGCATTATGTAGGCAATCTAATGAGCGTACAAAAAATTATGATGAACTAGCGGTATCCCGGTGTGCTTCTCTACACCAAATATTGAAAAATTGATGAAAAATCCTGGAATTTTTCTATATGAAGATTTATCATTTGTTCTATTTCAAAATGTTTGATTATTTATTTTTAATCTTAATCCAACACATTTGGATATACAACATTTTTTGTTTTTCCATCTTGGGTATGAATAAATAAACAATTTGGAATGCCAACTCTTGAACAGGCCACGTATAGCTGTCCGTGCGAAAAGCACGGCTCCTCCAAATTCAATCTGCATACTTGAAGAGTTTGTTCTGGCGCCTTGTTGACGGACATGGCAAATGCTAGACGCACTGGGAATTGCAAACGCTTGAATTCAAACGTCATGTCTGTTTTTTATCAGTGGAATACGTGGTATGAGCACAATTTCACCTGACGCTTTCCCAGTCGGTATTGTTGCTTCAACTAAATTCGCCATCAATTTTTTACTGCCAGTCTTGTGCCATTACACAGAGCATTTAAATTCCGTAGTAAAATAATTGATGAGCCGACCTTTAAATTCAAACAATGTGGTGGCATACCAGGCGGTTCCATTTAATTCAAAAATTCAACTGGATAATTCACTGCGTCATCTTGATTCATTGCGCTGTCAACAGATTTATATGTTGTCACTTCATATGGAAATTTTTCTAGAATTTGATAATTGATTGAATTGATATGCACATTTTTGGTGCCAGTATTGCGCGTTCTCTCAACCAATCGTGATACAGGTAATTTTGAGCAATATTTGGAAACACGCATTCAATCAATTTTTCTTTTAATTGGAGAATTGTACAAAAATTCTTCGGCAATGTGATCAAGCCATTTGTATTATCGATTCGAACTTTGCCATTTCCGATCTCTAACAATTGCTTGTGCAACTGAACACGCATGTTTATGTGTAATGTCAATTTTTGCACATATCGCCACAGAGGGGAAGACTTCAAGCATGCATTGATCTCATCTGCCGGTGTTGATCGTGGAGTCAAAAATAGAAAGACCGAATATCAATATACACCACCTATTCGATAATACGATGAAATGACAGATATGTTGTGTTGTGGAGACTTTCATTCCATTGGTTCTACAAAATCCCTATTGAAAAACTTGCAGCCATGTTTATACTTGACTTAATTTATCCAAAGAAAAAATAAAAACAGCACATTATAGCAACAATTTTCCACTACGTTTTGAAACTTTTCGTACGAAATGATGCAACAAATTTGTGCAAAATTATTGAAATAAATTCAATTGATTTTTTTGAGCGCAAGGCCGGGTTGAAATAAAACAATCTGTTTTTGTTGTTTTTAAATCGTGTATGTTTAAAAAAAAATCATGTACTAATTGAGAACTATATTGCAGCCATGTTTATACTTGACTTAATTTATCCGAAGAAAAAATAAACACAGCACATCATAAATAGCAAGAATTTTTCACTATGTTTTCGATTTTTCATGTATCTGCTGTTGTACCATATACGTGGTTCACGTGACAGACATAAACTGTCATTTATCATGAACCGCTGGACCGAATTCGGGCACACTTCACATAACCCATCTGCATGATAGTCCGAATAAACCGTTTAAATTTGGTAGAATTCGTGCACTTATTTTTTTTTATTTAAGATGGGGAGTATGGAATTATTTCATATGTCTCTATACCAATTCCAGTAATCTACCACATATATTTCAAGAGATATACCAGATGAAAATTTTTGTTAGTATGGGTGGTGCCATGCTTTATGAGTTTGGTTGAATTCGGTTAAGCCGTTCTCAAGTTATAAGCTAACTCACTAATTTTTATATATAAAATACAGGCGCCAAGCCCCCTTTTCCGAGTTCAAGCAAACTTCACATAAACCATCTGCGTGATAGCCCGAATATGCCGCATAAATTTGGTTGAATTCGGTGAAGCCGTTCTCAAGTTATATGGTCACAACAAAAACGTTCTCTTATTTTTATATTTTAGTTAGTATGGGTGGTGCCACGCCCCCTTTTCCGAATTCAAGCAAACTTCGCATAAACCATCTGCATCGAATATGTCACATAAATTTGGTTGAATTCGGTGAATCCGTTCTCAAGTTATGAGGTCACACCAAAAACGTGCACTTATTTTTATATATAGGATTTCTCTTATATGTGAAAGGGGATCGCTTTTGTTACCATTATGGTTTATAGTTATTTGGTTACACCTTTAAAGAAATTATTTATGTCCGGATAAAATAGAATATTTGTACACTATTGCTTTATTATCTAAGAATGAATTGTTGAAGTGTAAGAATGGGTAAATAAACCTACTGATGTATAGTCTGATTATGGATTTATCTTGCTAAAATTACAAATAGTTTTCTTTGGTGAGAGGATGCAGTGATAGGGTAAGGTATCAGTTTAGGGGTCATCACAAGTTAATCCATTAATGACCAGGTAGGGAGGGTAGAGACACGGGCACACCAACATCTATGTAGCTCGTTTGGTGGGACAAGATATCTTTTTTTTCGTTTTTCTGCACTAGGCCCTTCTCAGTTCCGTTGATGACTGAGGGAGGTCCGGTTATTTTTCGTTGTTTTCTGGTTTTTAGTCAACAAATTTTATGCAAATACTAGGGATATCAGGGACTCTGGAATAAAGTAATGGGGAACAATATCCGATGGTAGGGTCAAAGAACCCAGCCCCACCACTGATTGCTAGTTTTTAGACGGGCCCCACTGGCCAAGCCCATCGTGATCAAAGTAGTTTTCCCCCCAAGATAAGTGGTGTTTTCGCATTATTATTTAATTGAAATCATCCAGTCCATCGGTACATTACAGAATCTAGCTTTGATGCGGATTGTGGCTAGATGTTCGTCCACCGGGGTGAACGCCAGTACTCGGCGACGGAGTCTCTCTCCTACCACGAATCCAACACCGAATTTGCGCTCCTTTGTGTGGCAACTGTCTTGCCCGTCTATCGCATTTCTTTGGTGGCAGTGATGTCAGCCTTTGTGTTCCTGAGGACATATCAACCAACCAGCAGAGGCACCTTCCTCATTAAGGGTCCGGACATCTCATCAGACTTATTTTTTCTTGACTTCAGCCTTTTTTACTGATTTTATTTGGCACTCATATTGAGATACATATTTAATTCAAAACATAAAACCTTATTGTACATTTAATTTGACAGACAACTTTTGAAATTCGAACGAACAATGGACACCTGATTACCTTCACTAAAAGTACCTTCGCGTATAGTTTGGATTAACGTAATTCTTTTAAATGTAACAAAGAAGGAAACAAATCGTTTCATAAATATAACAATTAATATAAAGATGTCATTAATTTATATATATACATATAAATTAATGACATCTACTGCAATACATTTCGTTAACAACGTTTCGGGAGTTATTGTCTTGGGCATATATACATATATATTTCTTGATCTCGATACACGTAAGAAGCCAACGTAGAGTAGTTGGTGCTAGAAACATGGAGTGCCCAGATGTATTCCTGCAAGTTTAAGTGTTTATCCTTGGCTTTATTAATCGTTTTCGCGATGGCTACTTTTATCGGAAACTGCAAAGGAAGTGCTTTCGTTACACGTGATAAGCCAACGTAAAGTTATTGTTGCTAGAAACATGGAGTGCCCAGATGTATTCCTGCAACTTTAAGTGTTTATCCTTGGCTTTATTAATCGTTTTCGCGATGGCTACTTTTAACGGAAACTGCAAACGTTTTAACTGAAACGGCATGTTTGCTAGGAATTCGTGGTATCAATACTGATTGTCCTTCGGCCCCGTCAGTGACGATGGTGGCTTGCACAATATATATTTTCAGCTCCATTATGCATAGTATTGTGCCACTGCACATTCGAGGTACGTCCAGGTTAAGCAGCAATATGAATGGCACCCCAACCTTTAATTGCAGTTTGTGGGACGGCACTCCTGAAAATCCTTAAGAGCTTAGAAACTCTATAGGATGTGTTGTTGGATCATCATATGCCATCACTGTATCAACAGACATGTGCCACAGTAGGCACTTTGCCATGCGGCCCGCTCCGATCTCAAGGAGGTTTTGAGCAAAGAGCCCGAAGTCTCTATCACTGGATGTTAGTTTTGAGGTTTAATATTTCCACCTTTGCTCACAATGGTGAAGCCTTGATGCACGTACATACTTATCTCCCTGCCACAGTGCCACGCTCGATAACAGGTAGCGTCTGCTCAAAAACTCCTTCGAGCAATACGACTACCCCACCCATCAGCGAACGGCTGCCGCGGATATCTTGCAAGTTCGACCGAGTGCCTCGACTGCATGCTTGTGTGATATCGTACATCTTAACATTTGTCAAATTTCTGTTTTAACTTTGTCCCGTTTTCTGATGTGGGGAAATTTGCTGCCTTAACATATCACTTTCAAAATGGCATCAAGCCAATCAGACCGATCTGTATCCAATGTAGATGGCGCGACAAAATGAAGACTGAGTTGTCAATCTACGAAATGACAGCTGATGTTAAGAGAGCGATGGTAAGAAATTCGGCAAGGCAGATATGGTTTAACAGTGGAAATTTACGGTCTCCACCTGACATTTCTGTCTTACCCCAGCTTTTTTAACATAATCTGTAGAAGGCGGAGACGGTCCACAACCCCGAGTCTGGCTCCCTTCTATACCTCCCCGACCAACGCTACTGCCACCCTGTAGAACGAGGCCGACCGCTCGTCGACGCACACCACCTTCTTAAACATGCCCTGACCACCCTCATAAAAACTCCTGATAAGGCCGAGGAGGAAGGTGTCCTCCAGTCCTCCCTGGCGATGGCCCCGTCCTTCTCACCCCGATCCAAAACGTCCAGAGTGATGGAGCGATCTCGCTAAAGAGCTTAGGCGTCCCTCCGGTTCCGGGCTTCGTGGAGAAAGGTTTCCTTCTCCTGCGACCTCTGCCGCTTGACAGGGTCAATACGGGATGGGCTCGCATCCCCAGAAACAACATCACCACAGCCCTACTGGCCATCGCTTAGCACCCCCTGGCCCACTCGAACGATCGCACGTGCTGCTCAGATAGCTGCGCAGCAACCTGATCGCCGTAGCGCGCCAGGATCTTGGTAGCCATGCGACGGTCATCGCGTGCTTTCCTGGCCGGCCCAGCGTGCCGTTTAGGCCCAACCCCGAGTCTAGGTGCGGTGAGTTCCCACCGACACCACCAGAGCAAAGTGCAGACGAAGGGGTCGGCTCCGAGCCTTTACTGCACCCTGCAGCAGCAGCTGCCCCAGCCTGCCCAATAGTCGATTCCGCCTCGTTTAAAGAGGAGCGGAAAAGAGGGGTCGGTTTCGAATCCCCTCCACCACTGGAAGTTTTGTAAGTAGAATTGGGTTTTTGGTTTTGTTTTTGATTTTGCTTTTGTTTGTTTGTGTTCATCTTGTTCGTACGACCACCTACCCGATGAGGCGGGCGCAGTGGTCTAGGTCATAAAAAGGGGAATTCAAACAGTCCTCTACGGCAGCGCCCCATGCCGCAGCAAGGCCACCATTACTTCCTGAGGCGGCCCGGTGTCAGGAAAGCGCCGTTAAAATACAGCCGGTCTGGTAAACCCCCTAGCTGCAAACCTTCCAATGGGAACGGTGTCGCTTAACACCCTGGATTAGCGGGTCGGCAATTCTTGGTCATCGCTCACAAGCAGTCCGAACCATAGCAAATGGAGTGCATTCGCACAGTACCCGGAGGTAGAGACACGATTACACTACTACCCGATGAGAGGGTCTGGTTGTGATTCGACTAAGCCCCCGAACCAACGACAAGGTGCCTTCCCTAACGGAGGAACAGCTTCCAAAATACGATTAAATTTACGATAGAAATAGAAAAAGATGGAAAACTACCATATCTGGACACCCTAGTAATTAGGAACAATCGATTAAAAATTGACTGATATGCAAAACTTACGTCTTCGGGGAGATTAATCAATTATAATTCGAAACATGAGAGGAAAACTATTTTAAATACCGAAACCAATTTTAGAAGAAGAGTCCTCACCATTAGCGACAAATATTTTCATAAAAAGAACCAAAATATTATCCAACAAATTTTAGAAATTAACGAATTCCCCTCTTGCTTAATTAGGGAACTCATTTAGAATTATTACGTCAGGACCGATAAAGAGAATACTCATAATGAGAATAAAGTATACAAAACCGCTACATATGTTCCGGAGATATCTGAGAGGATGCAACATTCTAATATATATGACAAAGAAAAGGTCCAAATAGAATTTACATGCAGCACCACTCTAGGAAAAATATATATCAACACTAAGGACAAGATTCCTAGATACGAAAAATCTGACGTAATATAAAAAATTTCATGTAATGGCGACGGGTCCCACTTATGCGACAAAGTATATGTGGGGACAACAAGAACAAAACTCAATACAAGGATTTCCGCACGCAAATCAAATATATAGTTAAAGAACAGCTCAACGGACAATAAGACGGCCTAGTCAGTACACTGTAGGGATACGGGACACTTTTCTCCGATTTTGATAATGTTGCCATTCTACAAGAAGAAAAGAACTATAATAAAAGCTATATTTTGGAAATGTTACACATTACGAACACCCCTAATGAGAGAAGGATCAACTTTAAAACGGACACAGACAATAGTGCACATGTGTATCGCAATTTGGTTTTAAATTGGCAACAACAATCCTCAACGTAGGTGTTCCTCTATTCCATAATCAACATTCGTTCCGTTTCCCCAACATACCTTCGTAGAATCCCTGTAGGGAAAACACGAACTAGTGAACCAGATTTCTAGTTCAGTACTAGTTGATTTTTGCCAAAAACGAACCAGTCCGATAGAAACTAGTTCCGCACCAGCACAAAAGCAGTGAAATGTGGTACTTTCACTAAACTATTCTATTTTAAATTTTAAAAGCAGGGAAGGTAATCATTATGAGTAAAATAATATAAATCAGCATTTATTTTATGAATTATTATTGAGTTTTATTCTTTCGCTCAAACGGAAATAATTATTATTTGATTTTTATTTTTGGGATTACAAATAATGATTATTTTATGATTTTTATTTTTTCGCGCAGAGATTATCATTAATTTTCCGTTTTATTTTTCCACTTGAAAATAATGATAATTTATAAAATTGAAAAGGCTATAAAGACGCAACCTACTAAAATTTTTACCTGAAAAGTTTGGGTCTTATTCCTTTTATAAGGGTGCGGCTACTTATCAAAAGGATACGTCGGTAATCACGCTGGTATAGTTTTTGAGTTGCTTAATAATGATTATACTTAGTGATTCCATAAAAAAGGCCAAGATCCTGAAGGATAATTGAGAAAGGCAATGCAGTTGCAGAAAAAGAGGCATTTTAAAAAAAGTGTCAAAATAATTACCACTTTCTCACTAAATTTATTTAAAAATTCAAGCCACCAGAGCTACATTTTTTTAAGAAAAGACAAATTAATTTTTTTTATGCAATCCAGCACAGCTACCTTGATACAGTCAGTCAATAAAGTTTAGGTACAAAGATTTTTACTTTTATAACTACAATCAACTGCAAACGATTCTAGTCCAGTATTCATTAAAATTGAAGGTGAAGCTGTAAAAAAGTTCATATAAATTAAAAAAAACGCATTACGCACTCATTTTCCAACTACAGACAAAAAGAAGCTTAGTACATACAATCCTCCAGAGAGTTTAATCTATCATATTCTAGGTATTTTATCAAAAATTCAAAATGCATCAAGGTTGGGTGCCAACTTCTCGAAGCTTTTCATCTCCAGAGGAAGCATCTCTCAATTGCCTTCTTTCTAAATTGAATTTATATAAGACGCATTTGAGGTTGAAGGAAACATATTTTTTATGACTTATGGAAATTTTTAAGTTCAAAACGCTCGCTTTGAAAATATTATAGAACAGCTCTTTTATTTAAATTCAGCACAAATAGTAAACAAATACCATTGTCATTCACAATTGTACATCTATCGGGTGTGTGGAAAACATAATACGTAAACTCATTTTATACGATATACTTGCAAGCGTTTATCGTATATCATATGAAAATTCATTATGGGTGATAGTTTTATAGCTTATTAAATTTTAGTGTAACAAATGTAAAGTAAAGCCAACCTATGCTTTCCAATGCATCATCGCCTAATTAGAAATTAAAAAATTTTAAAGCGATCAAACAGTTAGGTATGAAATCTTGAGATGAATACTTATACACGTGAAAATATAGTTTACTATGTAAACAAAAAATAATAATAAAAATTAAATAAACGAAAGGAAAACAAATCACCGCATTTTTCTTCGTTTCCTTCAAATACGCAGTCCACTTTGTTCAATTATTTAAACTTTTCAAATCAATAATCACAATAAATAGCGGCACAATGAACGCGTGTGTGACAATTCGCTAAAATTGAAGCAAGCATAGCGGCTAGTGCTGCGAAACCATCGATGGGACCATGCTAGCCACTATCAATGGCCAATTCTTGGCCGAAATCCTGAATATAAATTCATTTCAAGAACAAATGCTTTTATAAACGTTTACAATAACAAAAGAAAAACAAATAACTAAATAACATTACCTCATTCAAGAATCTGGCAAAAACGCCCGACGCCGATTCTTTTCGAGGATACTAGCTTCGGCATCGCCCGATTAATCGGTCGGACTCTATCACTGAATCCAAATTGCTACGAACTTAGCGTATACTTTGAATACACCCGTTCGTAGAAATTCGGATTCAGTGATCGCATTTTCGTAGATTTCACGAAAAATCGGACAGCCATGGATTCTGTGATAGCCCTCATTTATAGCTTATTTCCACCAAAAGCTTAACGCCAGTTAAGAGGTCAGGTAAGTTTCAAGAATATTCACGTGGGGTGATCGGCAGGGTTTATTTCTTACATTTTTGCCTATTTTCTTTTCTGTTCTTGTACTTATCTTGAGCAATTACCCCTTAAAGTTGTAATATCCCTTTTTCAATAGACTTACCTGCATGGAAATGAACTATTAGTTTAAAAATAAATTAAAAGTTGTGTTTTTTAGCTTTTAAAGCCGTTCAATACAATAAATATATGTAAATATAATCTTATATGTGTACCCCTTTTCCATTTAAGGGGCCCCATTGTAAACCATCGATATTATCGATGGTTGTCTATAAAACTATCGAAAACCATCGATGGTGGCACTATTGATGGTTTTGAAGCACTAATAACGGGATAGTTTGTGTTGATGTTTTTTCAACACTTTTCTCATATTATATAAACAGTGTAATTTAGTTAAATGAACCAAAAAGGCTAATTGACTTTGAGAAGTAAATGTTATGTTTGACACATCGTGTAATTTGCAGAAATTGTTGTTATTTTGCATGTTAAAACCGATCGTGTGAATCTAACATGAATCGTGTTTTTTTAAAATTAGGATTACTTTTCTGGGTGAAAACCATTTCTTTTATTTGGTCTTTAACGTTACATGGTTATCGGCATAACATTTCAGAATAATCAAACTCAGGAAGAAAACAAAGAATGAAACTAAATTCGCTTTATTATATTTCAAAAAGAGTTTATCTTACTGAAGATTAGCTTTAAGTGTCCAAAAATTAGTAAGATATTAATATGTTTACCTTTTTGTTTGGGTTGACTATATTCTCCATTTTTATCGCACGTACAAGAAGCACAATACGAATGAAAGCACCATGTAGAACACTTAGGGCCGGTTGTTCAATGTGTGATTAGCACTAATCGGAGGTAGAAGCCCCGGTCGAAAACAATGACTGCTTTATCGATTACATGTTATATGTCAAAACGTCGATAATGATGTTTAATCGGGAAGTAGTGTTCGAAGATGTGATCGATAAAGCAGTTGTTGTATTTAACCGGAGCTTCTACCTCTGATTTATGCTAATCAGCCATTGAACAACCGGCCCTTAATTGAATATCAAGAATGATAGGACAAAATTTCTCACACAAAGTAAACAAAGCCGAAACTGTTAACACAGCCAATTTTCTTAATATTAAATATTCTGATAGGAAACGTGGGTTAAAGGCCGTTTAGACCATGACTGGTTAATTTTAACTCGCGTTAAACGTCTTTATGGACGTTATCAACTCCCTGCATATAGCGTGTGATCGATAAAGCAGTCGATGTGTTTAACCGAAGGAAATACCTGATTAGCACAAATCGGAGGTAGAAGCTCCGGTTAAATTCAACGACTGCTTTATCGATCACATGTTATATGCATGATGTCAAAAACGTCGATAATGGAGTTGGGAAGTAGGGACAACCAGACATTGAACAACCGGCCCTAAGTGTTAACTAGACGTGGAGTAAACGGGCCTAATTGTGTTAAACTTTAAAAACACATACATATGTATGAATGTATGTATATGATTAATAAATAGAACTAATAAAGAAAGGTGATTTTTGTAAAAGTATGAGGCCGGTTACTCAATGTCTGGGACACAATAGACCCAGCGGTCGCAGTGCCTTACCCAACCAACTATCTACTCAATCTCTGGTTAACATAATCTGCGGATAAACATCGTTATCGACGTCTTCGGCTGCATGCATATAAAAGGGAGACGTTAACGTCGATAACTATGTTTATCCGGCGATTAGTGGTAAGCAGACATTGAGTAAACGGCCCTAACACTAACTGCAGGTTAAACTTCGTTATCGACCCCCTGTTGTACGTTACGGAACCGATAAGTTCGATAACTATGTTTAGTTAGTGTTAACCAGACATTGAGTAACCGGCCCTAAGTGAATTTCAGTGGACTTAGGGCCAGTTGTTCAATGTCTGGTTATCACTACCTCCCAGTTAAACGATTTCGACATAACGCATATAATATGTGATCGATAAAGCAGTAATTTTATTTAACCGGAGCTTTTACCTCCGATTTGTGTTAACCAGACATTGATCTACCAGCCCTTAGAGTTTCTGAGGCGTTGTTTACTTTTATTTGAGAATTTTCAAATCGGCAAAACCAAAGTAGAGGTTACCTCTAATATTGTTGTGGACAAATCAATTTTGAGAGGCCAGATATGAACCGATTTCAAATTTCTTTTTTCTAAGTAAAAGAAAATTAAATTTCTCGTCGATCTATTCGTGGCGATTTTTTAAAAAGCTCTAGTTTTTTATTAATTTATGTTGAAAAATTAAAAAAAAATTACGTTTGAATACTTCCACTTTTTTGAAAAACACTTAAAATTAATTTAAAATCCCTTTTTGATAGAATACATTTAACTAAAAATGTATCTATACTAATATATATTTTGAAAGGCGTTTTTTCTGTTCCTAACACTCGGGAACAGCTGTACAGATTGTTTTTGAAATTTTGGACACCTACTCCAGACCCTCCAAGGAGACAATAAATCAAAAATAATTTCGATATATCAAGGGAGTGTGGCACCTCCCGTACAAACTGCAATTTTCACACAACACATCTCTGGAAGTGTTCATGGTAAAGTGCTGCAACTTAGTAAAGAGATATATAATATCAATGCCATACTCATAGAAAAAAATTGGAGTTATTAAAAAAGGGGGCGTGGGAGATGCCCATACAAACTGAATTCCTCATACCACACACACATTCTAGAAACCTGAAATCGTTTCATATTTGGGATTTCAAAATTGATTTGTCCACAGCAACCTTTTTTAGGTGTTAAAAAGGCAAAACATGCTGAAAATGCCGAAAAAGGCCAAATAAAAATTTAAATTTTTAATCAAAATACATGAAATGTAAGATTCTTTAATTTGTATAAAGATACGACCAATCAGACAAAATAGGCAAATGCCTTAAAATCCTAACCCTGTTAATAACTATTCCTTGTGGAAAAGTAATTAGGTTTTACACTTCACTGACGTGCTAAAAATGCAGCAGGTGCGTCAAGAAATAAAGTTTTTATATTTTTTAGTGATGTGTTCTGTAAACTAGGGTAAATTTGTAGTGAGTCGCGATTGGTAAGTACTTTTCGAAATCCACCACCTCTAGTTTACAGAACACATTACTTTATAGGGCTTTCGCATGAGGCGATTTTTTAGGCAACTTTTAGTTGAAAGCAAAAATCGCCTCATCCGAGCGGCCTTTCAACTAATCGCTTTCAACAAAGTTGGTCGCCAGCCAACTTTGAGCTCGTTCAACTTTTTTTCCTTGCAACCCTGTGTTTGTTTACATTCTGTATCAGTGTTGGGAGGTGAAATTGTTCCTTCAGTACGAAATCTATACAAAAAATGTACTTTTCGGCTATAAATTGTATACACTTTTTAATTCGCTCATATATTTTCTTAGTACAATCCCTTCAAGACCAATGATTTTATGGTATTCATGAGAAAGTTTTATTGTTTATGTACATACGTTTACGTATTTTACACTTTTACAAATTGATTCCACGTGCACATGTACTGCATTTAACGCAAATATAAGATAAAAGACATTTTCCTATACATCTTAACAAAAAGCATATTTAAGTTATTATTAATGGATAAAAGAGACATTTTCTTTGGATTCAGTACTAAAATTTGACATTTTAATAGAATTTCAAGTGCTTATCAAAACTTTACGAGAAGATTTGACCATTTATCTTAATATTATTCAATTTTAATTATTTTTTGTAAAAATACGCTTTATATTTTAAGAAAAGCCGTACAAATCCAAGGTTCAAACTTTGTGCAACATAAAAAAAACCAACACACTTTCGTAAAAATTTCGAGCTTTTTAATTCGATTTCCTAGACTTATTTTGAGTGTGCGGTTTTTTATCCCATTAAATTTTAATATAACTAAGTTTTTTAAGACTTCTTTGATGAAGGTGTTGCTAATTTTCTCCATACGAAAAATCGTCGAACACACTTCGTATGGAAGAAAATGGCTGACATCGTCGACAAAAAAAATTGCCAAGTTCAACGGTAAGTCCCAGCTACTTTAAACTTGCACTTTATTATACTAAAATTGAATGGGATAAAAACTAAAGAATATTAATAAAGCTCGAAATTTTTACGAAAGTATGTGGGTTTTTGGATGTTTCGCAAAGATTTAATCTTGGGTTTATAAAATTTTTCTTAAAGAATACATTATATTTTATAAACAGGTAATTAAAATTAAAGAATAATAAAATAAATAGTAAAACCTTGTCAATATGTGAGTGCCGTAAAAGTATTATATTTAAGAAAATCTCTTCTTATAACTAACGAAGACTTTGTTTCTATATGAAGCTGACTTTGACATTTTGTTTTAATAAAACTTAGTATCGAAAAGTTTCTTTAAAAATTTGCCTAGGCTATATTATACTGGTTCGTTCAAGCCATTTTTCAAAACTTACAAAGGTAAATACGAACAGGCGAACAAAAGAGAATACAAAAAATTTCTTGCTGTGAATTTTCAGAGCTATATATTTTTAGTATTCATTACAAAATTGTACTAAAAAGTACTGCGTAGTAGGAAAGTATATTGTAAATGAAATTGTATCAAACAAGTACAATTGTACCAAAAATGTCAACACTGTTCTGTATACATACTTTTTTTCTTTTTTACTTTTTTACTCTTATTTTACCTTTCAGCTTCGCTACAAGCACTTCTACCAATGCTTGGCTTACCAAATTTACGCCAATTGATAAAATTTTGCGATTTAAATTCATTTTCAATAATGTAAAGAACGATTCGTGTTGAATCGAAAATAACCTCGTTTGAATAGGGATGGCAACTTTTTCACTTTCAACTTCTCATTCAACTTCGTATTCAACTTTTGTTGCCTGTAAAATCGCCTCGTGCGAATGCCCTATTAATGAGGGCATGTCACTGGAGGTAAGAGAGAAATTTAAAAAATGCAGGTAATGCAATGGGTAAACGAGAAAGTGAAAAATTTTGTCTTGAGGCGTATTGTAACGCGTTACTCCATCGATACAAAAAGTAAGCGCTTACCAAAAATATAAGTTTTTGCTGGGAGGTTAAATAAATTTGGTTAGTACAGCATCTACTGGAGCAACTTTAAGACTACGTTTATTTATTGTTGTTTGTGTGAAATATTTTATTTTTATCAGTATTTTTCTTAGAATGAAACTTTGTTAAAATAAAAGTAAAAAAAAATAAAAATTTTGTCAGAAGCGCCCCCTCCCCCCTTACTGTTAACGTTATCCAAAAGCGAAAAATTAAAAGCAAATATCCGGTCTAACCGGTTTTTTTCTGAATTCGAAAATTAAAAGCCGTTTTTTTCAAATTGCCTTTTTTCGAATAACTCGAAACCCAGTGTTTGAACAAAGTCGAATAAATGAACACCCAAGGCGTGATTCAAAGAAAAATTTGTTTTCACCTCCTCACGTCCCAAAGCTTTTGACCAGATATGTACATACAGTGCGCGTAAGTTACTTAGACGCATGCACAAGCATTTGCATTCACATTTATATTTCAAACAGTTATTGTTAAAAGATTGTTTATTTTAATAATCAGTACCCCAATAATAATGCTTATCGCCAATTCTACGGGAACAAATTGTTCTCATAATTGATCACCTAGTATTCGCGAATGTATTTGCGTAAGTCCTGTTTCGTGCAGAAAATAACAAATTCCAAAAGCTGCAACACACGCTAACACTTTATAGAATTGCCACACACGTTTCTTACGTGAGTAGCTGTTTTAGGCGCATGCAGACAAACAAATAAAGTTAACTGTTAAGTGATGCTTAGAAAAAATTCAAAGACTTTTTAAAAATGTTTAAGGGTTTTAAAAAATGTAAATCAATTTGAGCGGCAATAATATAAACTATATGCACTATTTTAATATATACACTGTTATTTGTATATATTTTCAGGCTCAGCTATCTCATGGCTTTCCATACACAGATAGAAGAGTGGAATATGGTAGTACACTAACAGGAGGAACCACACATGGCGGCCGGTTAGCTCATGACCATGATCCCTTAGCCCTACATCAAGCGCTACAGAATGCCGTTGACGATGTCCAAAATCCCGGTATAGATGACAATGTTACATTTATGTCGGACCTACCTCTAATAAAAAGTACGTAATAATTGTATTTTCTAGTCTCTGTCATATCTGACTTTCTTTATTGTACATTGAGGTTGTTCACGCTTGCCTGGCTATCAGCTTATATGGAGACTCTAACAATTTTTTTTTTTTAGTAACCCAGGGTATTATGCTAGGCGCTTGTTTATAACACCTGATTCATGTGAAAAAGACATTTAATAAAATGAAAATAACACAAAAACCAATGCCATTTTATAAAACTTGTCGCTACTTACCTACTGGAAATTTAAATGCTATTTTTGTATTTAAATAAGATGATATCCGCACAACCTTACAGTCTTGTGCTTGAACGCTCTCAATATACGCACATGAGCAAATCTCACGAGTTGTTATTTTGGTGGCACTTCCTCCTATCGGCAAAATCGGCTAAAGCATTATTGTTGCGTCTGTCAATGTTATTGTGGCTTGTTAACATTTAATTTTCATAGTTTTATTGAGCTTTGTACCACGTTGCACGATGTGCAAAGTCAGAAGCGTTAAACAGCGGCAAATCAGCTGCACTTGATAACAGTAGGTTGAATATGGAAGAAGTAATTTTTAGCAAAAAAAAGCCGACTTAAAAAAAAATATATATATATATATATTTCATGATCCAATGATCGGATCTAAACCACCGCTTAGACTTTGTTGCTTTTTCCATTTTTTCTAATAAAATAATCGTGGTCCCCATTCTTCTTGCATTTATTTCAATCAATGAAATTCCTGAAAAATGTACAATAAAAAAATAAATAAAGTATTTGAACCATTTTAGCTTTAAAACGTTTATTTAGGCGAAAAAGTACCGCAATTACAAGTCTTTACTTTGTTACTCGAAAGGATCATAATTGTGTTTTTTAATAACTTTGGGAAGTCCTCAATTAGAATGTAGAATTAGAGTAGGGCTGCCATAATCCTGAACCCATCGACCAGGACAGTTATCCTCCAAATCAAAAACGAAGATACAAGTGAATGTGGTGGCAATATATTCCCTATAAGTACAGTTTCTTTGGTTCTGGCGTTGCATTATTTTGAAGTCATTTCTGATATTATAAGCAATGTGGTTTTGTGGCACAATCCGTAGAGCTGAATGATTGATGATGATGAAACGCTGCACAGTGGTCAATAAATGGGATTTAATGTTCATAATTGACTGGAGTCTTCATTTCCCAAACAATTTGATATTTTTTTTTTTTAGTGAAAGCTAATAAAATTTGCAAGAGACTGGTTGAGCCCAATTTTCGAATTTTTATTTGTTTATATTAAATTTTTTAGTGCAAAGTGCAGAAAATGCGCCAATTTTGAAGAAGACCGATACTCCTGTTCCAGCCAATAAAAGTTTCATAATAAAAACTAGTTAAAAACAATTGTAGGGTTCTCCCAAAACAAAAAATAAAATAAAAAGTAATAATCTGAAATTTTATAAAAAAAATTTTACCAAAAGTATTTTTTTTGTTTTTAGTTTTTATACAAATTTTGGGTGTGCAGTTTTATAGATTACTACATTTTAGTATAATAAAGTGCAAGTTGTAAGTCGCTAAGAGTTCGCGTTGATTTTTAATAAAGTAAAAAACGCTTTCATTTCCTATGTAGAATGCAGATGTGCTCGAAATGTTAACGAAAAAATTATTAAAAATCAACGCGAACTCTTGGCGACTTGAAACTTGCACTTTATTATACTAAAATATAATTATATATAAAACTGCATACCCAAATTTTTTATAAAAACCAAAAA
Source organism: Rhagoletis zephyria (assembly GCF_001687245.7). Classification (NCBI taxonomy): domain Eukaryota; kingdom Metazoa; phylum Arthropoda; class Insecta; order Diptera; family Tephritidae; genus Rhagoletis; species Rhagoletis zephyria. The sequence goes on along the minus strand of NW_016157160.1, from coordinate 165,206 downwards.
CAAAAAAAAATATTTTTACTAATAATTTTTATATAACTTATCAAATTATTACTTTTTCATTTTGGGAGAAACCTAAGTTTGTTTTTAACTAGTTTTTATTATGTATCTTTTTTTAACTGGAACAGGAGAATCGATCTTCTTCAAAATTGGCACTTTTTCTGCACTTTCCACTAAAAAATTTAATATAAAAAAATAAAAAATAAAAACTTGGGCTCAACTAGTCTCTTGAAAATTTTATTAGCTTTCATTTAAAAAAATAATTAATTAAATTGGTTGAGAAATAAAGGCTCCAGTGAATTATGAACATTAAATTCCATTTATTGACCACTGTGCGCTGGTGCTCTGAATTTTTTTTTATCATAAAAGAACAAATTCCTCTTGACGGTGAAGTAACTTGGAAAAATGTTCGTGATCATTTTTGCCATTATGTATGTGCATAACCTGAAGATAATTTAGGTAAATTGTCTTAAGTGAAGCCATTCTAAAAGACTTACCCAAGAAGGACTGAAAAATGTCCTTCCCTGCATGCTTCTTAGAAAGGTGTTTCCTATTTACAATTTACGCGAATGCACTATATATGTATTTGTTTATATTATTTAGCATTACAAATAAGGTTCCACAAGCATTTTAAGCCTAAATAAAACATATTTGATATGAGCCTTAAATAAATTCCTTAAAGAAGTATGATTTTTATGAATTAAAAAAAAAAACTTATTCCAAAGGCGCCCTACAAAAGCCCTTCTGGAATAAGGATGGAAAAGCCGCACGCAGAATCGATTATTGACTTCAGAAACGACTTTCTGGTTTTCGATTCTCAAACTCGATTAATCACCTGTGATTGTGGACCTTATGACTTAAATTGACTCTAAAAATTTACAAAAAAAATAACGCCGTGCGACAGTCACGCACGAAAAAATCAATATATTCACAAAACTGGGGGCCAAATATAGTAAAACTGCGTTTTTAGTTTTACTCTCTGACGTCAGGATTTTTTTTTTAAAGGACGTTGAAATTTCGAGAGTATGATTGAATAAAAATATTATTCAAAAAATTCGATGCATTGAAGAATAACAATATGGGTATCAATTAAAAGGCAAAATTCTGTAGAATAAAAAAACAATAATTTTTGGGTGCACCAGGAAAAATACGTATTGAAAATATCCCTTTTAAAACTTTTTCTTTGAACATCCGTGGAAATTTTCAATATTTATTTTTGTAAATAATATATGTCAAGGATTAATATGTTAACTACCACATCCTCGAATTTCGTCCTTCCAACTGTATTAGTTTTAGATAAAAACAATTCTCTTTATAAGAGAACAAACATCGATGTCAAAAAACATCGGTTATATATCGATGTTTTACCGATGTTTTATTTTATTTATTTATTTATTTATTTTTTTCCTTTACATAGTAACAAGTTAATATATAAAGTCTAAAATTAGCAGCACTAGCATCATAGGCCATCGGCTGTCTCTTGTAATGAATATTGGTTTATTAGAACTTAGGACTAGGATATAGAAAGCTAAATATTATTTAAATCCGTCTTAGCAGGTCATTAGCTCTGAGAAAGTGGTATATTGTTCTTATGTTGAGTTTCGATGGTTCTTTTAGACATTCAATAGGATTAGAGAGTGGGAAGAATGAATTTCTTGAAGATGTCAGGTTCGGGCAAGTTGTTAAGATATGCTCTACTGTTGCACTTTCGTCACATAGCGGACAAACGTTGGGTGTTAATCGCTGTAGCAAGTGTGCATGAGTTAGAACGTATGCCCGAGGCGTAGTCGGATGTACGGCTTTAACTCTTTGAGATGAATATCTGACGCGAAAGTCGGCTTCTTCCTGTGCGGGTTGACGATTGCATAATGGTGAGAGTACAGTTGCCATTCTGCGAGTAAAGAATCACGTCGCCGTTTGTTAACTTCGCGTAGTACATCTTGCTTAGTAAAATAGTTGTATGCAAATGATGAAGTTTTTGCAACGAGTTGTGCTGCATTGTCAGCAGACTCATTACCCGCGATGCCAACATGTCCTAGAATGCACATGATTTTGATTTTCCTCGGAGATCGTGTTATACTATTCCGAAACGAAATAATTTCTTTTCCATGCTTTGTTATATCCCCATTTTCTTTAGTGACCGCAAATGCCGTTGTGTCGGGCGTTTTGGAGCCATCCCTAAAGATGAAGTTCCATCCAAGATTTGAAAACTTTGCTTTTTCAGCGTTAAAGATGGCTCGGTAGGTCTCTTTGGCTGTACTCTCTTTCGAAAGCTGTAGCGCTTTAATTGAAAATGCGATATTTTTAATCATGCAAGACGGTTGAGTTTCTGCGCATGGCTGCTTCACGGTTAGTGGTAGTTCAAGCTGCTTGCAAAGATCGACGCATTTCGACACGACTGATAAAATTTTAGGTTGTCTTTTTCTGGAGGCCGCATTGTTAAAGTCTTTTATGAGGTTTGCAGAGAAGACGGATGTACAAAGCTTTTTTTTGACGATAAGTACTTAATTACATTTAATCTTTTAGTTATACTATCTCTAACATATTTACAATGTTCTTTAAAGTTATGTTTCGTGTCTACGATTAGGCCTAGAATACTAATTTCTGATACAGAACTGATTGTTATGCCGTTAAAATTAATTTTTAATCCAATGCAACTACGTTTTCTGCATATATGCAGAGTTTGGGTTTTTTGGTACGATGTAGCGGCTCCTGATAATACGGACCATTCTGTAATTTCTTTCAAAATATTTTCAAATTGGCTAGCGAAAATTGTAAGGTCTGAGTTCTTGGTATAAAATAACACGTCATCCGCGTAAAGTTGACATTCTATACCGTGATAATTAGAGGCTATCTGTGCGATTTAATCAAACGTAATAGCAAAAAGAAATGCTGAAAGGGGTGACCCTTGTGGAGTGCCATTAGCTAGGGGTTTGGTGGATGAGAGGAACCCATGTTTTAATATCTCATCTACTACACGAAATAAAATGTAGCCTGAAATATTTTTTAAACTCGAAAGAACTAGATTCACATATCCGCTACAAACCATAACTTTATACAAAACTTTGAAAAATTCAACACATTTTTATCTTAATTTTGAACTTTTTTATCTGAATTTTTAGAAAAAGCCGTTAAAAAATCGCCTTGATTTTTAACCTTTTATATGAAAAAAACGCAAAAGCCGCCACTAATTAAAAATCAAAGCGATTTTTAGCCGCTTAAAACTTGCACCTGTTTTATTATAATGATGTATCTCAAATATGTAAATCTTATTTATTTAAATATGAATAAACATTCTGAAATGAGTTCAGAAAACAAGCTTTGATAATCTAGCCCCCAAAAGCCTGCTTCTATCCTGAATGATGGTTGCACCAGCTTCCGAAAACAAGCGCTCGCTTGCCACTGGTCGTTCGGCACAATACGAACGGAGTGAGTGAACGATGTCGATGTTTTTACTTTCCTAGTCGATGTATCGACGATGTATCGTCCAGCAAAACATCGATATTAACATCGATTTTTTTGTACGAAACATCGATGTTTTGAAAACATCGATGCATCGTTTACATCCCTAGTGAGAGCAAGTGAGACAACTACGCTGTCTGCGCATGCGTACCGTCTACTTACTTTCCGACTCAAGCACTCGGCTTATTAGTGTTAATACATTCTATCCCTATCATTTGCACAGTTGGCCAAGCGGGCTAAGGCGCAAGTCGTAGTCGCGAGACAACGAACTTACCAGACGTGATTTCAATTCCCAAATAAATGATGTAACGCTATCTTCCACTGCTTGACCGTGGTACTGATATTAATTGCAAAGATGAATTTGGCAATACGCCACTTCTTTTAGTAGTATAAAATAATCATTTCGATGGTATACGAGCATTATTCAATCGCGGAGCCGATTGTGAAAAATAATTTAAATGTTACACCACTGAGTATTGGCAAAATAGAAATCTTTGAATATCTTCTAAATCGGGGTGCCACTGTTAATATAACTTGTACTATTAATGACTTAGAAGACTACTCGTTGCTGCACCTCGCTGTCGTTAGTAATAGTAATCACGGAAAAAGGATGATCGAGTATCTTCTAAAAAAATATAGTTTAAAAAAACAAAAAAAACACGCTTTTAAAGCATATCAAACTAAAAAGTAAAAAATAAATATAGTTTAAAAAACTAAAAAACATGCTTTTAAAGCATATTAAACTAAAAAGTAAAAAATAATTCTTTATATGGGTTGAAAATAATAATGAACAAAAAATACTAGTATTATTGTGAAAAGGCGTGAGGCGCTCTGTGCCATATTTTTCGTCTATCGAGCAACCCACACTTTTTCACAATAATACTAGTATTTTCAACTTATATTAAGAATTATTTTTAACTTCTTAGTTTGATGTGCTTTAAAAGCGTGTTTTTTAGTTTTTTTAAACTATATTTATTTTATTTGATATTCCCCTTTTTCCCTTTTAAAAATATTTGTTGCAAAATATCCATCAAATGGGGTAATTTACCCACAATCTGGCTGTGTGGAATGTTTTATCTCTGTTGCCGATCAAAAGTGTCGCATCCCACCACCGAAAATGCGATTGCATGAGAACGCCACCAACTCCAGAGTCGACTCCAAAGTAATGCAATCGCATTACTATATGCATTAACTGCTTCTCAAATGTATTCAATCCCAATGTATCAAATACTACATCAATTTTTTCCGAATTACTTTCATCAATTGACAGGCAATTGATGGCGAACCCTTATTTTATACACTGAGAGAAAAATCAAGCAAAAATGTGTAAATATTACTAAATTCAAGCTTGAAAAGGAATCAATGTGATTTTTGGTTAATATTAACAATGCCTTGGTTGATATTTTCAACAATGATTTGGTAATATTAACCACAATGTTGTTTACATTAACCAAACTTTTGGTTGGCGATTTTTCGTTTGAATAAGTTTATGTTCTGCACTTAACAGATGACGTTCATAATTCGGAGCAGTGTTGCCGTTTTAGTCCTTTGGTGGCTAGAATTAGCTAACACATTCTTTTTTGGCCACATAAATTTAAAATTGCCCCTAGCCCTTTGGAGAATTAATTCATACTGGGCATAAAAAAGTTGTTTCCGTTTAATTTGATCTAATTTTTTTGCATTTACTAAAGAGATGAATTTTTAAACTAAGAAAGACTAATATATATACATGCATGTATTTTATGTTCCTTACGTTTTTATACATACATACTGTAAAAGTGTTTGGGCTGTTTTTTGAACTTATCTATTAACGATTTAACTATAGTTCAAAATAGATAAGTTAACAGCCCTTAGGGCCAGTTTTTCAGTGCCGGTTTAAACTCAGATTAAGTAAACTGAGTCTAAATTGAACAGGTGGTTGACATTTGACTTTCCGATCTTAATTTACACTAGCCAGATCCGGTGTTTAAACTTAGTTTAAGCCACGGCCGTGCACTGAAAAACTGGCCCTTAATATGCTTCATATGTTAAATGGCCCATCAAGTCGATTGACCGTGTTTGTTCTTGTGATTGTACCAGCTGCTGGTTCGACTTCAAAAACTATTCGAAAATTTTTTGGCGGAAATTTCTTGCACTATATGAGTCAAAGCCGTGTTTGTGGAATATTAAGTTCACGATATTGCAGTTGTGAATTAAAAAAAAAATGTTCAAAAAAATTGTAGAAAAATTATGAAATTTCGGCCTATTATACAAAAAGGTTTTAGGTTTCATAAAATATTAGCTTTTTTCCAGAGTTCATTGTTTTTCTATGCCATTACTTATTGCGTGTATACTTATATATGATTATGTAAGTAAACAATTTTAGCTACCATTTTTAGCCACAACGACTTTTTTTAGCTCTTTTTCAGACCTTTTTTTAAAGGAATTTGGCTACCATTAAAAAATTACAAAACAATAATTTTTATTATCATTTTAACACGTTGCCTCTCACGGTATTAGCAAATAACAGCAAGCATCTCTACGCACTCAGCTATAGCCGCTTTATAAATGTGTCTTCAAATGTTCAACTTGAATCAATTTTCTTCGTCGTTTGATTTGGTTCGGCACTTCACACAGGCCTTTTGGCAATTAAGAAAAACCAAAAATAGAAATTACGTATCGCGCTGACGGCATTCGTACTGCTGGCCAGGTCTTCGGCATGAGAAAACGTCCCTCTTGGTCTGAAAAAAACGTCATTTCCTACCCAAAAACGTCTTTCAAATGTATGCAGAATTGTTCTTATTAAACTTTTATTGTACATAAAGGTACGTAAGGTATATTAAAATGTCGTTTCCACAGAGCACATGTAAAAATTCATTGTAAACTGGTTTGAGATCGTTAATATAAAAATCATTTTATACATAGGTAAATACATTTTGTTTAAACATTTTTAAGATAATTTTTAAATGTAAGTACATACATACATACGTACAATATATATGCATATGTACATAAATTCATATATACTTCTTAGAAATAATTTTATGAATACATTTCAAAAAACTCGATTAAATGCTTATTAGGCTTTAACTTTAAGCCTAAGCAAGAACATTTATTTAATTTCATGAGATCCTGTGTAATTAAAATGTTTCACCATCAAACGATTTCTTTGATTTTAAACTATTTGGTAAACACATTATTTGTGGTACAAATCTTGAAAGAACCGGAAACGCCAAAGTCTGTTCGGCTCGCTCTATGCTTAAAATTATTTTCCAAAAGTTTTCTAAGGCCGAAAAATTAATCGAACTCTTCGTTGTTTATACAAACTCTTACAACTAAACTTAATTGTTTTTTATTGGTTAAGTCTGTGGATTCGTCTATGAAGAGCGAAAATTTGTTTTCTGCAATAACTTGCATACCTGCTTAAACTGATGACGTCCAAGTGCGTTACCACCGCTGTGGCTTTTGTTCTGCAACAACTCATTCCAACTGTAGTTTTTGAATCCTTAAAACGCTCTTGTAGACATTTGGTTAGGTGGTCGGTTGTCGAAAATGCTAAATTACACTCTGCTAAGAAGGAACAGAGCAATATTTCAGCCTTTTTTGCATTACTACATTATACTTTCAATGAAGTCTTGAAAAAAGTCGCCTACTTTTATCTGACTTTTTATGCTGCTAGCGTGCATGTTGCAATAGATTAGCGCTTCCTGATTTGGCTTTTAATGTGAAACTGCAAACATTGCAATAAGCCTCGTAACCTCAAGAGTATACACAAGCAGCCTTTGAACGCGGGATCCTTAGTCCAAGAATAAAAAAAAATTCACGTACGCTTGGTTCGCATCATATTCAAGTCATCTGTGTCCAAAGAATAAATAACTTTTGAACCAGCTGCTGCAAAAAACAAAGCTTGTAATGATTTATTAAGAAAATAATTCAAAATCAGTTCTACTTAGAAGATTTAGTAACAGTTTGCCGAAAGTGTGAGCGTAAGTACTTACTCTACAAGCAAATAGTACGCTATACACTGAATATATTTTTCATAGAGAAAAATTACTGGGAAGGTAAAAAACGTCAATTTTTACACAAAAAAAGTCCAAACTTCAACAGGATAAAAAACGCCCAAATGACGTTAAAAACTTCAACCTGGCAACGCTGCAAGCACATCTGCTCGTTCAGCCACTGCCATACATAGGAATTTGTTCTCAAATGTTCAACTTGGACCACTTTCTTACAATCGGCTTATTTACGATGAAAAAATCAAACCATAACTTGGTTGAAAAAACCATTGTGCTTTTGGCTCAGTGTATGCATTACATTTTGATAAAAATGTTTTGCTAGACCTTCCTATATATCATCATCAAATAGGCTACATTACCTCTTGCCAAAAAGTAATAGTGCGTAATTTCCGGATTAAGGTATCCACACAGCTATGCGATTATGTCGGTGCGAATCTGTTCCAACAAAATTTACAACAATGCCGACCATAGTTTTAATTGAGGAACCACACACTTATGTGATTTTGCTGCAGCAATTTATTCGAACATACATAGTTCTTTTGGTCGTGCCGAAATCGCAGACTCCGCGTTTTGAGAACGAAAAAGGTCAATAGAAGTATTTTACAATACTAAAACAAAATTGATCGTAAGAAACCAAAACATATTTGATGTAGAAAAGTTAAGACTTTAATTTTTTTTATATATTTTTTGTTTGTCTATAAATTGACTGATTTACTGCGATAAAATCGCACAGATGTGTGCGTACTTGCGTTTTCGAATCAGTAAGTCTGTAGGATCACAAACGGTGCGGATTCGTTGCGACAGAATCGCATAGGTGTGTGGATGCCTTTACTCTTTAAAACATTCTGCATTACTTTGAGCGTAATGCCATGCTACAGTAGGGCTGCCATAATCCTGAACCCATCGACCAGGACTCATCCAAATCAAAAACAAAGATACAAGTGAATATGGTGCCAATGTATTCCCTGTAAGTACAGTTTCTTCGGTTTTGGCGTGGCATTATATTGAAGTAATTTTTGATATTATAAGCAATATAGTTTTTAGGCACAACCCGTAGAGCTGAAGGATTGCTCAAGTTCTGAAATTTTTTTTAAACCATAAAAGAACCAATTTCTCTTGACGGGGACGTAACTTGGAAAAACGTCTGGCGCCTTTAACGTGATCTTTAATGCTTGCCTTGCCATTCTAAAAGACAATAGGGACTGAAAAAAGTGCTTCCCTGCATGCTTCCTAGAAAGGGTTTTCCTATTTACAATTTACGCGAATGTACTTTAGTATATGTTTATATTACTTGCACTGAGCCAAGATTACAATAGTTTTTTCAACCTTGTAATTTTTTCATGGCAAATAATCCGATTGTAAGAAATGTGATTCAAGTTGGACATCTGAAACACATTTGTATGTCTGGCTGTAGCTAAACGCGCAGAGATGCTTGCTGTTATTTGTTGGCTTACAGCAGGTCCGGCTTCGAATACGCTCAGAGGCAACGTGTAAATTTTTATTTATTTTTGACGTAGAATATGTCTTACGTTTCGATATGGAGGCTATGCAATTTTCTTTTATTACCAAAATGCTCGAAAACCGCTCTTATGATTTTGTTTTTGTTTTCTTGCGACTTATTATTTTCTCAAAAAGAGTTGTCAACTGATAAAAAAATAAATTCAAATATTTTTAAGTTAAATCAATTATTACACTATGATTACCGATCGAAATGGTTTTGAAAAGGCTTTGTTTCTTAATTATGTGTCTGTATATTTCAAAAAGCAGGTTCGACTTCAATAAAGGCAGAAAACTGAAATGTATACCCTAGTCCGGATGTCAGAAGAAAGAGATTGTGGTTTGAAAATATTTTGCAGAGGGTTGCCACCTTGTTATAAAGTTAGTTTCAATCTAAGCAATAGGTTAAATAAATTACTTCAATATGAATATAAGTCAAAATTGCTTTTAAGAAACTTGCTTTCCAGACTACATGTAGCAGGCTTGCCACCTGATTTTATAATTAAATTCAGTTTGAATTAAGAGTATTAGACAATTTAAATATGTATCACAATACAATTGTCATACGAAAAGGGTTTAACGAGGTTTTGGTTTAAAAATAATTTGAACAGAATTGCCATATATTTGAAAAGTCGAATTAAATTAAATTTTGTGAAATATTGAAATATTGGCGTCAAACAAAGGAGTATTAAGAAATATTTAATTTGAGCTTAAAAAGGGTTTCCACCCGTGTAAAAAGTTAGACTCAAATTATTTAATAACTCACATGAATTATTAAAGTATGGGTATAACTTGACATGGGTTAAAAATGTTTTTCTCCGATCATTATTTAAAAGTAAGAAATTAATATGAGTAAGAAATTAAATTCAACTTGCATTAAGGGAATATGATACACAATTCAAATATGTACCGAAATATGTCTGTCACTCGGAAAACGTTTAACAAGGTTTTGCTCTTAAAATACGTTGAATAGGGTTGCCGCCTGTTTTAAAATTTGAATTTAATTAAAGTATGCATAAGTTAAATGAAATATTAAAATACGACGTGAAGCGAATGTGGTAAGATATCCTTAGTTTGAATATTTAGAATATTAAAGAGGGTTGCAACCTGTTTAAAAAGGCAAACTGAAGTTTTTTAATAAGTTAAAGCAATTACTAAAAATATGGGTACTAAATTCAATTCAATCAAAACGAATATTTCATGTACCGTTTTTAACTTGAATGTGATCTTAATAATATCACGTATTCTATGTTTGAGTTTAGCGGCTGTGACAGCCCGCAGGTCAAGACATAGACGCTGGCCTGATCCTTTTTTTTTGTTTTTCTTATATACGAGAAAGCATCTGTGAATTGCAGACCATCAAACGACGAAGAAAATTTATTCGAGTTCAACATTTGATGGAATATTTGCCGAAAGGCTGTGGCTGAGTGTGCAAAAATGCAACGTGTTAAAATAAAAATACAAAATTTGGTTTTGTATCTCCGAACTATGAAATAGCATCTGTGAAGTGCAGAACATAAGCATTTTCCAACGAAAAAAACGGCAACCAAAAATGTTTTTAATGTAAACAAAAGTGTGGTGAATATTACCAAGTCGATGTTGAAAATATCAACCATGGCATTGTTAATATTAACCAAAAATCACATTGATTCCTTTTCAAGTTTGAATTTCGCAATATTAACCAATTTTTAGTTGAAAGCTTTTCTTTGAGTAGTGAAAGCAGAAGCCCTTCAATTTGCGCCACTCCATACAAAAAAAGGAAGGAGAAAGGAATGACTTTCAAAAAGGCCTTTTGGAAGAGATTTTAACTTCTGAAATTATCTACCGGGTAGTATGTATGACCCCCTCATTCAGGAACTTGTACTTTTTTGGCATTTGCCTGAATATAAAAAATAGATTTTAACCAAACGAACTAAACAGGAAGAAGGTAAACTCACCAGATATTGTTCAACATGTAAGGAAAAACGTTTCGTAATTGATTTTCGACTACTAATGACAGTAAGCTTAACCTTTCTTTCAAAGCAAAAATCTTCTAAAAATTAGATGGTTGTCTGCATTGGCCTTCATTAAAAAAGCACGACAATTTAAGAGTGGACCAGGACACCAGGATAATTTGTCTCAATCAGGACAAATCCTGGAAAACCAGGGCGTCTGGTAGTCCTATGCTAGAGGGTATGTAGATAGAGCGACATTTCTGCGTTGATGAAAAGTAATGCAGCAGAAGCCCTCAAACCTTAACGCCAATGTCACGCAATTTTAAATGTAATGTATACTTCAATAGAAAAAGAATCGAGAGCGGAATCAAATGCCATTACTTGTCATCAGTGATGCATCGATGCGGAATGCATTCCATTCGCTACTGGGATGTATAAACACACATAAATTCGCATGCCTATGTATGGCTCATTCCATCTCAAATCACCCAGGCCGAGGGAAAGTGAACTTAAGCTGCGATAAGGGATTGTTTCTTGAACAATTCAAGGAGACACATATTTTTTCGTTTTGCTCAGAAATTCGAATTTTTCGAATAATGATTTTTTTTTGTACGAACTAGAGATGGGCCTTTTTGTCTATTAGGGAGTAGAATAAACTATTTTCAGTACGAGTATCAATATGCTAAAATTCGTCGTTTTCGAGTTATGATCTTTCTTCTGAAAATGCACTTATATGATGCTAGCAGAATTTCGTGCCAGTTTAAGGCACAAAGATTGTTTCCCATTATCATAAAGTTTCCTTGCTGAAAATTTTTTGAGGCTACCCGATCAGAGCCAAAAGTTTTTCACAATTGGGCCCTAATTGTGGCCCAATTAGGAATAAGGTCAAATAGTACTTTAAAAACTCGTAGAAACCGCTTATTTTTTGTTGATAACGCGAAACATAATTGAAGCACATTTGAACGTTTGCTTCAGCAGCTGTTCGTCACGACGCGTCACCTTTAGCATTGCTAGCATCATACATATAAGTGCATTTTCAGAAAAAATTTCATAACTCGAAAATTACGAATTTTAGCATATTGATACTCGTACTGAAAATAGTTTATGCTATTCCCTAATAGCATAGTTGCCAACTTGGTGCTTTAAGCACTAGATTTAGTGCTTTGTGAAAATTAAAACGCCTAAAAAAATTTTTTAGTGCCTAGTGCCTTTTTAGTGCTTTTTTTCTGAACTAAAATTACTCCGATATAGTTAAAACCTGAAATAATTTTTAAATACTTAAAGCTGTGGCAGCACTGAATTCACAAAAATCTACAAATTTAAATGCACTTAAATACAACCATGATTGATAAAAAGCTGAACTTGCAAATTCACCTTGTTCAATTCTATTCGCGTTGAAAATGCTAGTAGATATGCGAGTAAGTTAAGTATTTCTTTTTTTCTTTTCTAATTATTTGTAAAAATTTTTATTTTTGTACCACCTGAGTAAAACACATCGTTTTTTGGTGCTGAATCCAAATCTGGCTGCACAAATGCTCTAGCACTAGCTAACCTCAAAGTGCCAAAATTACGGTTTTTGGCGATATTTGAGGTTATATAATGAAAACAAATTTTTTTTGCTCATTTCTACTTAGGGCATGATTTTCGTTTGTTGGGATTCGATTTTTCTTTCATGCGATATATCAGTTTTAATGTGCAGTACTTCGGTATTACGTCGTAAGCATGAGTCATTATAGCATGTGGCTTGAAAAATCGTTATGAGCGAAAAAGTTTTGTTTATTGATTTATGTATGCATTCTTGTAAATATTGTTAATTTTTTGTTTTTGTTAAATACATACAAACTGTTATGAAAAAAGCATCAATTGATTCAAAACTATTTGGTGCTTTTAGTGTGGTAAAACGCTTTTTTCCAAGTTTTTGGTGCTTTTTGAAAATTAAAAGTTGGCAACACTGCCTAATAGACAAAAAAGTTTGAGAAAAAAAACATGGCAATTTGAAAAAAAGAATCCCTCGAAAATTTTTTTTTCAAAATTTTAATGTGGTTGTTTAATCCTTATTAATACATATGTATATATGGGTGTTTTCATCGGAAGGTCTACCGCGAAAAAAAAATGAAAGTCATATATCAAAGGTATTTACGGGCCAATTTGTCTGCTGTTTTAAATGTACATATGCTGGTTATGTAATTAGAACAATTTTTGAGTAAAATGATCTTACTAGGTGGCGCCATGGTCGAGATATTTTTAAAAGCCGTATTTATGGTCCGGTTTGGTTCGAATTTGGCGTATGTGGTTGAATCATATTAAATCATAGATTTCCAAAAAAATTACCCTAAATTGGCGCTGAAGTCAAAATATAAAATACGTATGTTCGACATAAAATATATGTTTTGTTTGCGTTAAAAATTAATTTAAAATCAGTATTAACAAAAATATAACGATGAAAATTTATTTCGTGTCAGGTAACGTTTCAAACTTGGGGTTGTAAAAGCAAATTGAAACAAGTTAAATTAATTCAAACTCTAAGGGCCGTATTCTAATGTAAGCAGTAAAGTTGCCTTTACTAACAGGGCAGATAAATTGTTCCTCACTTTAAAGTGTTTTCGTTTTCTTATCTTACCGGTAAGAACAAATTTGTTATTCCGTAGAGTGAAACTTCACTATATTTCCGACAGTGAAACTTCACTTCATTCGTCATAAAATTTCAGAGGTTGGCAATGCAACATAAGCAAATATAGAGCAAGAGCAACTGTTTGCAAAAACCAAAACCTTGGTTAAAGTATCTAATATATCTAACTCGTGAACGAAACCAAAATTTAAAGTTGGGTACAAATTTAATAGGTTGCATCGGGTGAGCAACAATTTATCGATTCGAGAAATTAATGCGCTGATGAGAAAACGAAAACTCGTATATCGAAGCGATAAAGTGGCCGGTAATCTAAAGGTTAGATGAGAAAACGGCCCTAAAAATAACTAGAATTACTCCAAATCATGTTAAAACAAGTTTCTTGTAAAGATCCATCCATAATTCACAGAGTTTTGCGATTTTGTAAGAGAAGAAAAAATCAACTTCCATTTTTGTGACGTAACGTCACTCCTTAATTGCATATATTTAAGGGCTATGCTGTTCGATTGTTTTAATTTTTTAGATCTTATGAGAGTTATGTGCTACACAAGGATCAAAAAAAAATAAAAGAGAACAAATGTTTTTCCTTGTTTGTAACTCATTGAAACGTACGACTGTCATGTATGTGATTGAAATCCCATATGTGTAAAATAAATGGTTCCATTTGACATGACGATCTTAAGTAATAACCAAATATAAATTTAGTTTAGTAAGTAGAGTGGAGTACTAAATCTACATTTTATTGACTTGTTTTGGTACAAATAGAAGAATATGAACAGAAATAGACTAATATTTTCTAACTATAAAAAAATTTAAGTAGAACAGGACTGGGTTGACTTGATTAACCTTTGAATGTTCTATGTTACACCAAAACCCAGAATACCATGCGTACACGGAAACCACATATTTCACTATGTCAATTACATGAATGCAGAGTTAAGTTTAGTAAAAAACTTTCAAACTTGATTTCTTAAAATTTTCATTTTTGCACATTCATGTTTCTGAAATGTGGGGGACGATATGTACTTACAGATTTGTTTTACAAAATTTATTTCATTATTAAATCAGACTTCTCTCGTTCTGCAATTATTTCACATTGATTCTTTAAAACAAATTTTCGATGTATGCTTAAGATCCATAAACGTAAAGGTAAATTTTATTAGAAATTAAACTGACAATTTATTAAAGCTAGTAGTAACCCCCGAAATTCGGGTGAATGCAGTAGAGAAATACTTACTAATACTAAGAATTTAAATTTAAGTACATATATAATAAAACGTGGTATTCATGCATATATTTAGTATTTAGCTCAAGATTTATTTGAAGATTCTTCGCGAAAGACAACAATTAATCTTGTATTGCTAGAGACTTGATAACCCAGGATAATTTTTAAGTTCTTAAAGGACCTTACGCGACCCAAAGCTTCGTACATTGGACCGTGAGAAATAAGTAATTTTTAACGTGCAGTCCAACATTTCACAATATCTGTCCAAGGGCTTTATTAATCGTAATCTGAAACGCAATAATCACTGAAAATTGGCAACGTTTATGGTGAAAGGCATTTAGTATCACACTTTTAAACTAAAGCTTTCTTAACTATTTCAGTACAAAAATTGTACCATTGATTCTAAATATTTTAAAATATGTATACCGCTAATTTTGGATCGTTCATTTCAAAAATCACATCAACAAATTTGTAAGGCTTTTAGCTTTGCCGTCTCTCAGTGTCCTTTATAATGGTCAGTGATATCCTAGGTGTTTAAAAAAGAAAGTAATCTCAACTATTTTTACTTTTTGCTTTCGTGAAATATATTTCAAAACTATGAATAATACCTTATACCTCTTCCGAATTCCACGGGAATCTGGTTAATATTTTTCAATAGATTATATTGCTCACTATCGAATTTTGTGAAACTTTTTACTTTTGTGACAAACACGGTCAACTGTAACTGCAGTTTACACTTTAATTTGATACATAGATCAATTCGGCGGCTGCTACGGATCATAACAAAATCGTATGACTGAGCAATTATATAATATGTATGTAGATGATTACCGGTAAGTACAGTTTCGCTCATTGTGAAGCGTAGCCAAGTTTTTACCCTTCTTAGAGCCATTTATATTTAAAGGTTGGATTGAAAATAAAGCTATGTATGTCTAAAGTTAGTCGTTTCTATTATCGGTTTTTGACGTATGTACTATGTTTCTTGGTTGTAAACCAATTTAAAACCGATAATAAAATGCTATACTTTAGACACAATCACAAATTTTAATGCAACATTTAAATATAAAGTGAGCTATAAACTGAGAAAACTGCCCTAAGGGCCGTTTTGTAATGTAAGCAGTAAAGTTGCCTTTACTAACAGGGCAGATAAATTGTTCCTCACTTTAAAGTGTTTTCGTTTTCTTATCTTACCGGTAAAAACAAGTTTGTTATTCCGTAGAGTGAAACTTTACTACATTTCCGACAGTGAAACTTCACTACATTCGTCATAAAATTTCAAAGGTTGGGAATGCAACATAAGCAAATATAGAGCAAGAATAACTGTTTGCAAAAACCAAAACCTTGGTTGAAATATCTAATATATCTGACTCATGAACCAAAACCGAACCAAAATTTAAAGTTGGGTACAAATTTTTAGAGGTTGCATCGGGTGAGCAACAACTTATCGATTCGAGAAATTAATGCGCTGATGAGAAAACGAAAACTCGTATATCGAGACGATAAAGTGGCCGGTAAACTAAAGGTTAGATGAGAAAAAGACCCTAAGGGCCGTTTTCTAATGTAAGCAGTAAAGGTGCCTTTACTAACAGGGAAGATAAATTGTTCCTCACTTTAAAGTGTTTTCGTTTTCTTATCTTACCGCTAAAAATAAATTTGTCCTTCCGTAGAGTAAAACTTCACTACATTTCCGAGAATGAAACTTCACTACATTCATCATAAAATTTCAAAGGTTGGCAATGCAACATAAGCAAACATAGAGCAAGAGCAACTGTTAGCAAAAACCAAAACCTTGGTGGAAATATCTAATATATCTGACTCATGAACCAAAACCAAACCAAACTTTAAAGTTGGGTACACATTTTTAAAGGTTGCATCGGGTGAGCAACAATTTATCGATTCGAGAATTTAATGCGCTGATGAGAAAACGAAAACTCGTATATCGAGACGACAAAGTGGTCGGTAAAATAAAGGTTAGATGAGAAAACGGCCTTAAGTGTGCTAAATGACTTTTCAATTGTGCAAGTTGTGCACGGCTGAGCTAAGTGCAATTGTAAGGCACATTTTACTCCCGGGTAAAGAATTTTGCTGTCAGGTACACTTCAAAGGTACAGCTTTTTAATTATTTGAGCATCGGTTCTCTGTATAGCTAGACGTTGAAAATTTCTATTGGAGGAGCTTACTCATTGACTTTAAACAGCAAAAAAAGGGGAACTAGGGGGCAGTTTCAGCACAGAAGTTTTTAGCCAAGTATCCAATGTATATCCCTATGTAACAAATATTGCCCGACTAGTAAATAAAATTACTGTTTTTTGAAATCTTTGCTAAAAATAAATTTCCCAAAGAGCTTCAATTTGAATGATCAAAAGCAAATCACGAAAAAATGGTTTAAACTGTGCACACTTTTTCTTTCATGTCTAGTAGTTTTTTTTTTTTTAAGATTGGTTCACAAAATCATAATACAGAAAGAAACAAATGATCAAGTAGAGGTGGGAGTTCCCATAACTGATCATTGATAGCTGGTTATATAACTTGAGAACTAATATATTTAAATAGACTTTTATCAAAGCTTTTGACCATATACATTTGCATTCGTAAAAGCTCCGCATTGATTATTGCGAATGCGAAAGCCAATGCAAATACTAAAATTAATGCGGAAGCTCCGCGGTTGCGAACGCGAATGCGAATATTCGCAAAAACCCTGGTATGTATGTACATATGTATGTGAGTTCATTTCATGTAAAATCTGTTACAGTCATGAATTCGCAGAATTTCTGCCAAGTCATGAGTGTAAAATTTAGCGCATTCAAATAAAACCAAGTGGAAAGTATAATAAAACCCCGGTAGTCAATGCCCATAATGACATATTCGGCTGCCTTTTCTTTATACAATGCATAATAATCAATGGTGTTGTTTTTCTCTTAAAAGTGGCTAATAATTATACATACATACAACTGGAGGTAGATGGGAAAGCAAAACACATCTGGTGTATGTTAGGAACTAGGTATGAATCATATTTCATAGGCATTGTGTAATTGAACCCCTACCGATCGTCGCACATTTCTAATTGGCATAATTATGTTCAAACAAACGCCCCAAAAACGCACCGTCTTTATTTACATTAGTATTTATGTAAGGATACATATATGCATATGTAAGGACATACATATGTAAACACGATCGTAAGTATGCACATCCATTCCCATCCCCATGTCTCGAGTTTTTGCCGTTAAGAACTACTTAAATGTACATGTATAAATTTGTATTTGTAACAACTGCGTTGGAATGCACATGCTTATATACATATGTACGTACATAGTAGGGGTATTCAGGCGTTAATGCGAAATGCATTGCGCCCGTGCTAAATGCGAAATTTTTATCAACAACAACACAGCCTTTTTTTCATTTTTTGACTATATATATTATATGTTTTGCCTTTTTAATATTTATCTCTTCATTTTCATACTTTTATGTTTTACAACACTGCAATTCGTTCCTTCAGCTGATTGCTTTTTTTTCTTCAACTTACGTAGCGAGGACATGGTGAATTCATATAAGGTGGTGTTACAGGCGAAATTAGATTTACGTACTGATGTCATGGTGTGTTTATGTACTTTTGGTTTGTTCTTATTGCCATTGTGGGTATAATTTTTTAGTGTACTCTTTGCTTTTGTGCTGCTACTACCACCTTATGCTTGAAACTAGAGCTCTAGATACCCGGGTATCGAGCAATGCGAGTAGCTCGATCTCAGTATATCCAGTAAACAAACTTAGCAACTTTTTTCCACCAAATTTGGTCCCCATAAAGGACTAGTGTTGCAAGCAACGCTTTTTCGTCAAAAAGGGTGTCGTGCAGCAATTTTATGTGGTCAAAATTATTTTTTTGCACTGGAAAAATGGATAGAAAAATATTGCAGTGCGATTGAACATCTCAGGTTTAGCTGAAATATAAATGTATTAAGAATAATTATTTTTCCAATAAATACTTTTTTTTTATTTTACTGTGTCGAGGTCGTTGAACAAATATTTGTTATTTAGTATTTAAGTTAATTGTGAAATATATTGAATGCACAAATTAAGTTATGGGAGCGATTTATTCATAGAATTGGAAATAAGGTTGATGATATACTTTAAATAAATTGTGAGTCTGCGAAAATATCTTTTCAGCATATGAATATACTTCTTAACATTTTCCCCGAAATTTTACATACAGGCTCGAAATTATGCCAGTAACATTCAAATATCGTCGCTTGGATGGAAAATTTCCGTAAGCGTTATTTTGACAGTTTTTAGTTAAAGATGCAGTTATATATTTTAAAATCAGATATTTCGCTTTTTTTTAAACAGTTTTTTGGATATCTTCTTTAGTTTCCGAGTAATTGACTAAAATCGTTTGGTACACATTACGTTAGTAATACTGTCGTACTAAACTAATCAACATCTTTCAAATAGCGTCATCTGTTTTTAAATATCTGCTTTAGTTTCCGACATATTCAGCCTTATCATGAGTTTCATTTTCTCGAACCGGGCCACCTTCTCATTTTTCGTTTCCGTGTATTCACTACGGGTGGGTGTAAACATTTCTGGCGAATTTTTTTTTTTTTTTGGCGAGACTCACGATCAGGCTGATTAGTGTAAAGTATCGTTAATTTATAAAAAATGTTATCACATTTGGCGTATACGACAAAATTTTATTAAACTCATAAATGGTTGACAGTAAACTAAAAAATAAGATAATTTAAGAATTTCGTGAACTTATACATAGCATTCTCCGACACTTTGGAGAAAATATGTATTCGAGTTTCTGAGAAATTGCATTCCAAACTTCAATTGTGATTTCCCGAAACCTGCCGAAAGTAACATGCAACGATCTTTTATATAGGCGACGATATAACATTTAGCTAAAATATGCATCTAAATAAATTATAAATGTGATTATTTTCGCAGTTGAAGTATATGCCAGGCGAGTAACAGGTAAATACATACATACCTATGTAAGTATACCTAAATTACCACGTTGAGCTTGTATAATAATCTCTCTCTAATGTATTAATTATATACACGTCAGGACCAATGCCCGACGCAGTTATGTCTTTATTTAATAACGGCTCTATGACAAAATATTCAAGAAATATATTCTTAGATTTTAATTTACTTCATTTCATACATTAATATTGACCTGATTTTTTTTAATATACCAGGAATAAATATTTAATAAAAAACTATTTCACTTAAGCTTAACCAACTTTTAGTTGCTCGGAGCTAATTTTGGAACGCTTCATGAAATATTTTTATAGACGGTAAAAGCAATCCTGGGTGCATCGTTAATTAGCTGAAAAACCAAAACAAATTAAATTTGTGGAATGGAGCCTTTTGAAAAAGCCTTTACAAACGGCAATGGAATTCCGACATTATTCAAGGAACCGTGAATATAAGCTGCCTTCCATTTGGCATATTTGCGGGTTAAACCTTCAGAAAGTTACAAAAAAAAACCATTTTCTTTTTTTATATATTATATATTTTTAAAATAAAAATACTTCACCTTGTACACAAAAATTTCTTTAAACCATCTTGCGCATGCAGTTTGTTGATCTTGTCTTCGCGGTTACCGAAATCACCAACCTCAATGTAGTAATTAGCCCTCTTGCGCCAGCCACCGGTTGGTGTTGAGCTTGAATGGCCACAGGTAGTTGGATGCTTTCTTGTGCGTTCGATCACAAAGTTGTCAGAGATTGGGCCACTTTGATGGTTGTGCTTGACAATCCACGTTTGTATATCAATTCACGAACTGATTTAAGATTTGGATAACCTCATGTGATATAGGATTCTGCAATGCGTAGCATAGTAACGGTTAAATTTGATGAACAAACCGTGGTTAATGTGGCGAAAACGGAACAAACTGTCGCACTTTTGGTGCAACTTTGTTGATACCGCGGATACAGATCACAAAAGCCAATATGTCTTCCGCAGGCACGTAGAATGAGCCGCGTTTCTTTGCCAGGCGGCGCAACTTATTCTCACGGCGTCCATCACGGAGATATTTTGCTTGATATTTCTCAGATGCAATAAGTTTTGACGTTTGCGGAGTGCAATCACAGCAGAGCGCTTTAGTTTACGCTTGATCAGGGTAGCACGTTTGCTGACCTGCTTCTTGCTGAACTTCAGGTACGACTCGGGGACAGCTGGCAGCTTCCTGGAAGGTTGTTTGCCCTTTGCTTCGGGCTTCCTACCGGTCGTGGTGGCAGTCATCTTAACTTGTAACTTAGCACGTTGAGAAGGCGAAAAAAAGTTCGCCAAATGTTTGGAGCACATTTTAACTAACGCCACTCGATTAACCACATTTCTATTAAACACAATTTCATTTAATTAAATACTTTTTTAATACATAGATATGCTGCAACCAGGCACTTACTTTCCTAAATTCTATCTTGCTTATCGGCATAATTTTCCAAATGTGCCTGCGCTGCTACTTCGTACTAATCACTTCATTTTCCAACTGCGCCTTCTTTTTTGCCTCTACATATCCTAAAAATACATAAAATTCACATTAAACAATAGAAATTGGAAAAATTAGCAAATAAATACTCACTTCGTTCTGTTTTGTTGTCAATTTCTGAGAAATGTGAATTTACCACGATGCAATACAGAAAGAAGAAGGACCAGGGATGTAATTTTAAGTAAACCTATTATTCAGTGGCAATGTGCAGAGCGTCCCGAGTGGCAAAATTAATTTGCATCAAATATAACATTAAACGGTGGTTCTAATCCATTTTTCATATTGTTAATCAAAGTATATACATTATATGGTATTTCTTTCATAAATTAATGCCCTATACGCATATTTTTTTTTTAATATTTCTTAAGTTTCTTGCGTTGGTGCTGAAAAGCAACCATGCGTGTAAGAAATTGTATGCTACCTAAAATTTCACCTCTGGAAACTTTATCCCCATAAAGGACTTCGCCACAGTTTTTTTACTGGATATACTGAGAGCTCGATACTCACTCGAAACTCGTTCATAGCTCAACTGCTCAAATGTTTGTTCAAAATTTTCGAGTTTTTGAACAATTTCATAAACAAAAGAAAATTTGTAAATTGTATTTGTCAGCAGCTGCTTTCTAATTCATGTTAAATAAATTATATTATTAAATACCAATGTAACAATCTTTGCATTATATATCAATAATTTGAAAAATTTAAAAAGTTGCTATCAAAAATGTCAATATAATAAAAAAAACATTGCTCAAATTACTCGAAAAATCTCGAATTGCTCGAGCTCATGCTCGAAAATTTTCGAGTAATGAGCATTGAACAAGTGTGCGAGTACTCGCTGCTCATATACCCGGGCTGTTTTGAAAATGTGCGAACAAAATCGAGAGCTCTACTACACAATAACCGGCGAACGGCGAAGTTCGCCGAATTGGGCGATGCCGTCGCTCACCGTTGGCCCTGCTATTTCGCCTACTTTAACAGAATTAGAGCGGTAGCGAAAACAGCTGATACCAATTCGTAGCACTTATTTAGGTGACCATATTTTGCAAAACGAAACCATATTTAGAAATGATGAAATGATAACAAATACATATAAATATATAGCGAGAGGGAATTATTATAAATTATTTTATTTTAAGCCAGATTAACGAATCGATCACAGCATTTTTCAACCAACAAAAAAAAAAAAAAAAAAAAAAAAAAAANAAAAAAAAAAAAAAAAAAAAAAAATATAATTCGTGTTATATGTTGTTTCCTTTTAAATCTTTGAAAGCAAAACAAAACATACGGCCACCTTTGGCATGTACTGCCGCCAAGAAAACTTCGGATTTCGCTTTGGCTGTGTTCAATTTCATATACCGGCGGGTGTTCTTATTTTGACAGCGGGAACTTCGCTGTGGTGAGTTCGCCGACCGCCGGCATTGTGTTTTCGCGGTTATATGAATTCGCTTTTGGTTGTGAGTTTCATATAAATTAGGTTTGAAATTGTGAAATTTGTGCCCTAAGTCAAGTATTTGCGAATGCTTAAAATGCTATATAGAAGAATTGGGGGAAAACATATTTTTGACTGTTGTGGAATAAAAGTAAATCACGACAAAAAACACCACAAACTATTACTTATCTAATTGTTATATAACGAGACCTTAAAACTTTGTGCAGTATTTAAAAAAAAAATCAAAAAAATTTCGGGCTTTTTTAATCAGATTTCTTAGAAGGATTCTAAGACACAAGAACACTAGGTGGCTAACATTAGTGCGGGTCAGTTTTTTTTTTCGACATCGTTCCTAGCAGATGCGGATTCTACATAAAATTCTAAGAAAAAAAATCCTCTAGACTAGGGTTGGGCGGTAGCGCGGGCAAGCAGGAGCTAGATCCCGGGTAAAACTTAGTATCCAGCTCTCAAGAAAAGCAAAAACTCCATATAAAATGACGCATAAAAAATGGTTAAGAAATTTTCTTGTGTCAAATTTCCTTATGGCAGTACGCTGTTCATAAGAAATTCGCTACACTTTCTACTACGGTTTTCTAAAGTTTTTTTGCGAAAAAAGAGCGCAAGGCAACCCATGTTTGCTACAGAAATATATGCCCGTTCCATTATTTCTTGGGGAAAGAGTGAGGCAACAGGCTGTGAAATACCAGATGTAAAATTCCTTGGAAACACACACGAAATAGTGGCAATTTTTTGCTTTAGCCCTGTATGCAGCTCTTAAGAAAACGGTCAAGAAAAAATTGCGTATGTGTCCAAGGAATTTTGATATTTTTGATACCTCACAGCCTGTTGCCTCACTCTTTCCTCAAGAAATAATGGAACGGGCATATATTTCTGTTGCAAACCTGGGTTGCCTGTGCTCTTTTTTCACAAAAAACTTTAGAAAACCGTAGTAGAAAGCGTAGTAAATTTCTTAAGAACTGCGTACTGCCTTAAGAAAATTTGACTCAAGAAAATTTCGTAGCCATTTCTTGTACGTCATTTTATATGGAGTTTTTGCTTTTCTTGAGAGCTGCATACAGGCCTTTTACCGTTTCCTTGAGAGCTGGAGGCTTAAAAACTCATTTTATGCAATGTATGTATATTGCCAAAGGCTATAGTACAACGGTGGGCAATCGCGGCTCTTTGAGCCAAATTCGGTTCTTTGCTTAGCAAAGTGCGGCTCTTTTCACTTTCTCTAAGCTTAGAACATTTTGGCTCCTTTTAATATTTAAAATACACATTTCTTTGCTGGACATTCTTTTCCATTGTGTTGTTTTTTTATTTTATTCTTTTTATATACACATACGCAAATTGAGATCGGAACATTACCCGCAATTGGAGAATGAAAATTGGCTTTCTGACTTAATGTTCTTTACCGATATGATGAAACATTTTCAAAACTTGAATTTGTCTCTACAAGGAAAGAATAAAAATAAACTACGTCTTTTTATTCATGATCTCAAAAAAATAATATTTCATCATTTTCCATGGCTAGAAAAAATATTGCGCATGATTTAAAATCAGATTTTGAAAAAATATTTGCTGATTTGAAATTGTTTAAATGTACGTTTGCATACTTCATAAACCCTTTTTATGTAATATTGGGCTTGTTCGAGGCACGTAATAAAAGCGGCAATACTGCAGCAGTGATGAAAATTTATATCACTGCTGCAAGTGCTCAACTGATAAAACGTGGTTAGAAATTCACAACGAACGTGATACTTTAATGATTTGCGCAATACTGCGGTTGTGATTGCAACTCGAACAAGCCCATAATTGAGGATGAACCCTGTAGGGAAAACACGAACTAGTGAACAAGATTTCTAGTTCAGTCCTAGTTCATTTTTGCCAAAAACGAACCAGTTCGACAGTAACTAGTTCCGCACCAGTCGAAAAGCAGTGAAATGTGGTACTTTCACTAAACTATTTTATTTTAAATTTTAAAAGCAGGGAAGGTAATCATAATGAGTAAAATAATTTAAATCAGCATTTAATCATCTTTATGTTATGAATTATTATTGAGTTTTATTTTTTCGCTCAAACGGTAATAATTATTATTTGATTTTTATCGCTCGCTCGTTAGTTTGCTCTGAGCTTGCGCAACTCACGAGCAACAAGCGAGGCTATTTGCAAACGAGCACTCGTTAAGTACGAGCACACGCGCTGAGCAGCCAGCGAGCGAGTAAGCAAACGAGGGCAGCGCAAGAGTAGGGCGGCAAGCAAACGAGAGCCTCATTAGCTCTGCCCTCGCGAGGACGTCGTTGCGAGCGAGGCACTCATTTGCAGCAACAGACGAGCGAGGCGAGTAAACACATATGTGATTATTTAAGTTTTTTATTTATGTAAAGTCAAATTACTACTAGATCATACAAACAATGCATACAAAAGTAAAATAGTTTTAAGTGCATAATAAATCTAATACCTGTTTTGATAGTTCAGACTTTGATTTTCGCGGTAATTTTCGAAGGCTAGATATGTAAGGATCAGAATTAAGAAGTAATCTGTGCAAAAGGTCAGTATTGGTGTAAACACGAGAATTTTTTCTAGTGTTGAAACGTCGAAATTACCTCACTAGCTTATTGCATGATTCGGCAGCTTCTTCGGAGAGCTCACCAATTGGCAAGATTGCGAAATCAATCACCTCGGACCCATGGATTAAAACCTTATGAACAGATGGTGGTAAATTATACCACGGATATGCCCCAACTAGGTTTTTCACAACTTCAAATGCATAAATTTTAAAATTTTTAGTATCTATTTTATAACCCAACGCGAGGCACTGCAGGATGTGGTAACACTTGTCAATGAGAGCCTTATCTATTCTAGTAATTTCTGCTGAAATAGCAGAGTTTCGGAAAAATTTCGAGCGGTATTGCCGCCGTTAGATGTGCCGCTGCCACCGCTTCGGGGCTTGTTCACAACCAAACCTAAACGATTCCTAAACTGCTGCTGCATGTTTTTTTTTCTTTGGGCTACAAGAGCCTTATCTCATTTTTTTTAAATTAATTTTATAAGAAACGTGGATAAAATATTCAAAAAACCGAATCCACGAATGAAGTGGCGAAAAGCCAAACTTATATTTGGAGATGTCTGCTTGTTTGCTTACAACAGTAATAGCTGAATCTGACATGCTAGATTTATAAATTAATTTAAGGGGAACATAAGAAGCTGCTGTCCTCAATTTTTGAATCCGAAAACTTTTGTTTATATTCCATGTGCCCGGTACTGCCATCAAAACCCCACTTACCAATTAGAACAAAATCATTATTTGCATCAACAACACCATATTTCACGCTCTTTTGGGATTCAAAAATTCGAGAAGTAGTGTGGTCTAACAAAGACTGTAAATTAATTTCGGCAGAGCATTCTGTAACACATTCCTCTAATGGATAACATCGTTTCTTTGCTTGTAGCACTTTCAGATATGAGGGCAAAACATTTGTAAATTTAAAGTGTATTAACTCTTTTACAAGCAAGTACTGGTGTTTTGACAATTTAGCCTCCGTAACTAGTGATACCATTTCGTCAGCGCTGAATTGTACAGAAGAGATGCTGGATTGGGCGGAATCATTAATTATCGCAGTGACGGCAGAAGTGTCGACCTTTGATAGTTGAGCTAATCTGCGGCGCTTAGATCTCTTACTGCAGTCAGCAAATTGGTTTCTATGCAATTGCTTGCATGTAGAGGGCAAATCTTCATTACCAGTCATTGAAAATGTAAAAAGAGTGCAATTTTCTTTTTCATTTAACCAGTTGTTGTTGTTGTTGTTGTTGTAGCGGCTACAACAACCGCGCCTAGATAGGCTGATATCTCAGTCGTCATCTTCAAGTTCCACTAACGGCAGTCCCAAGAAGCGTGCAGCCTCTATGGGGTCGGTCCATAGAGACGACGCCGTTAGGGTTGTGGGGTTTTCCGGGCATGCGAAGAGATGTTTCGAGTCGGGAGGGGTCTCTCCGCATGCCGGACACTCGTTCGGCACATCCGCATTTAACCTACTCTGGTGGGAATTTAGCCTGCTGCAGTAGCCAGAGCGAAGTTGGGCTATTGTTGTCCTGGTCTCCCGAGGCAGATGGAGCTCCGTCGCGTCAATGTCCGGTGTTTGTGTGCCTAGAACGGCATTCACAGGTCTTGAGTCTACATAACTCGAGATTGCGTTCCCTGTGAATACCGTTCAGGGCCTGTCAATGAGCTGACGGGTCCAGAGGCTGCTTAATGAACCTCTGGATTTCGTCCGTCAGTTCATATAGATGCCTCCTGACGTGCCTCGGCGAGGGATCCTCTGCAAGCAGCTGTCTATTTGGGTGGCCACATCTGTGGCTCCCAGCAAGGAACTGCTTGCAGAGCATCGTGTTGTGCTCCCTAATTGGGAGCATTTTCGCCTCATCGTGGAGGTGGTGTCCTGGTGACATCAGGAGGCATCCGGTCGCTGTCCTAAGTGCTGTGTTTTGTACCGTCTGTAGCGTAGTTTAAAACCGGCCGGCCTATTGCCTTGTATGTTGCCAGGATTATTCACTGTCGGAATTGGTGTGTCATACGTGAATTTCCAGCGGTGGCCTGACCTCCTTCGTCTAGGTTGTGAACAGGGTCTCAGAGGATTTCGTAGGGGAGACGGCTAGACACTTTGCAGTGAAGAAGCGAGAAAGTTCAGAGAGATATCCGTTTACTTTCGAACACAGGTCATCAATTCCATTCCCAGTCGCCATGGTCGAGCAATCGTCGGCGTAAGAGACAATCGAGACTCCCTCTGGTGGTTGAGGGAGCTTTGAAATGTAAAAGTTAAACAGTAGTGGGGAATGGACACCACCCTGTGGAACCCCCTGTTTTATTTTCCTAAGTTTGCTCGATTTGTCTCTTAACATTACCGACGAGTGTCGACCACTCAGATAATTTGCCGACCACAGTTTGAGCCTCTGTGGGAGAGAGGAAGCCTCTATATCTTCTAGTGGCGTGGAATGGCTGACAGTGTCAAAAGCCTTTGAAAGGTCCAACGCTACTAGAATCGTTCTGTCACAGGGACGTTTACGGTTAAGGTCACGAGTTATCTGAGTGTTTATGGCGTTAAGTGCTGTTGTTGTACTGTG